>NC_046154.1:37933098-38088330 GCF_011064425.1 Rattus rattus
GGATGGGAAGGATGCCAGTCTGTAGACAGGGCTACTCCCAGTTTCTTCAGTTCAAGGTTTGAAGGCTGAGTGTGCTGTGGAGGGAGAGGGCTGACTGTGTTGTGTGCTTGAAAACCCCATCCTTGTGCCCTCTGCAACGGGAAAACTTCATCAGAATTATGGATGCTTCACCCTTGCCTGGATGCCAGTCTGGTCTCCAGGAATCTCAAGAAACTGTAGGGGGACCTGCATACCATCTCTGAGGCTTTTGTGACACTTCCCTAAAATATGAAGTGCATAGAAAATAATTTCAGTCCCATTGGCCCTACTCACTGGCCTTATAGAGGCAAAACCAAGACAGAGCGGCTTTTGCTAGGAAATTCTTGTGACAGGCTAGGCCAGAAGAGCCCCACCAGACCAGTGGCCACAGTGAACTTCTGGGAAGTTCTTATGACCAATATTCCTTCCCATGGGCTCTCGGGCTCATCTGTAGAGTCCGACCCAAACCTCTCATCTGCATTAGCAGTCTGGCTTGCTTGAGATCAGTGGTTCTCAGCCTGTGAGTCTCGACCCCTTCAGGGGTTGAACAGCAACCCTTCCACAGGGGTCACCTAAGACCCTCAGAAAACACAGACATTTACAGTAAGAGTCACAACAGTATCACTATTACAGTTACGAAGTAGCAACAAAGATTATTTTACGGTTATGGGTCACCACAACATGAGGGACTGTGTTAAAGGGTCGCAGCAGTGTTAGGGGGGTTGAGAACCGCTGCTTTAGATCCTGGGTTTAGGTTCTAAAGTCTAGAACTTGTACTGCGAATCAAGGTCTATCACATCTGAATCCAGCCCCAAACTGAAGGTGTTGCCTTGGAGGCTTCAGACCGGGGCAAGAATCTCCCATCAGACACTGCCTCCTGCTTGGCCTCCATCCACCATTGCCTGGCACCCAAAACACTTAAATGTATGATCCTTAAACCTTAGCTCTCAAGAGTCAGGCTGGATGGCGTGTCCTGTCATAAGGTGACCTGTAGTAGGTAACTGAGAGGCAGTGGTGGCCTCAACTCTTGTACTTTCTGATGACCCTGTGCTTTAATCCACACTTAAGCTGTTCCAGGAAACCATTTTCCCTGTCTGAAAACGGCTTAGTGAACTCCTCCTCTGCACTCAAGACCCAAGTCAAGTGGCCCCACCTCTGAGCTGTTCTCTGCCCATGATCCCGTAGAAGACTGACAGCCGGAACCAGCCAGAGCATAGGTTTTCAGAGTCCTTTGTATCTGATATATTCATGTGCTTCAGTCACTCAGAAAGAAAGACTGAGTTGACCCAAATAATCCAGTTCAAAGTGTCACTCAGAAGTCTGAGTTAGCTGGCTCACCAAGACCTATAAACCCCGTTAGTGGCTCCTGCTGCTTTACTCTCAAGTCTGGGCACCTCAACCCTTTTCTTCAGAGCATGGGGAAGCCTTCTTATGACTCAAGGTCTGGCCCAGGGAGGGAGGAGAGTCCACAAGGCTCTGGGCAGAAGACAAACAGCAAACAAGACAAGACCAGCCGTGCTGCCAGCCTGGCCCGGCTACCCCTGGCTTATGACTTGGCACTTTTTGGGACTACCTGTTGCCTTGGCCAAGATGATGAGGCATAAGTTGCCTGGGCCTGTGAGGAACTGGTCTTGGGTGACGTTTTCCAGGGCTGCTGATGACAATGAGCCCATAAAAAAGGCCATGCTGAATCTAAGATTTCTCCCTTAAAAAGGCAGAGTTTAAGCCAGGCATGGTGGTGTATACCTTTAACCTCAGCGTTTGGGAGGCAGAGGTGGGGAGATCCCTGTGAGTTGGAGGCCAGGTTGGTTTACATAACTTCCAGGACGACTAGGGCTCCTTAGAGAGACCCTGCTTTAAAAGAAAGAAAGACCCCACCCCCAAAAAAGAAAACCCCAAACACTTCAGGGTCTATCTTCTACCAGGGTCTGGCCTTAGCTGTGTTTGATTAGGGTCAGCCTCCCCTTCTGCAGCAGGAGGTAGATATGATCGTTCGAGTGAGTGAGGGAACAGGGGTGTGTGCTATTCGTATGTGAGACGGCTGCAGAAATTGTGTGCAAGTGAATTTACATACATGGGTCTCGTGTGATCATATGCATCTGTGTTCATGTCTGCATATGCAGACTCCGTGTTTGTGATGCTGCAAGTGCAGACATATACATGCAGGTAGATGTATGGGACACATCACTAGGTGTGGGTGTGGTGTGCGTGTGCCACAGGCTATGTGACTCTTCGGCTAAAATGTGTGGTGTGTGCTGTGGACACATGTAGCTATGGGACAGCGTGGTCTAAATTCTAGTTTGGATTTTGCCATTTTGTCAGCTGAAAACCAAAACACATCTTCTCTTTCTTCCTGTGAAATAGCAGTCTTGGGATGAGGTCACCCCTTCAGAGTCTTCTAAGACTTTCCTAGTTAGCTGTGAGTTTAGGAGCTTAGTGCAAGTGTGTGAAAGGTGTGCAAACAGCGGGTACGTCTGTGCAAAGGACACAACTTTGAATTCTGATTCTTAGCATCTGGGTGGCCTCACATTCTTTTCTGAGCCTCAGTTTCCCTTTCAGTCAAATGAGGTTAAGGATTCCTACAAGGCTGCTTTGAAAGCTAGAGATATTGTTTGCAAGATGCCTGGTGCAGAATCTGGCCCAGAAGCCTCTCTCTGAGAGTTTTGCTTGTATGTGCACATGTGTGCTTGCACATGGGCATGGATGCTTAACTTCCCAAGTGGCCTGGGGAGCCAGGTGACTGCTCTGTATGGCCTCTGTGCTGTGAGCAATGATTTCTATCTGCTCCTCACCAGGAGAAGTAGACAGACACCCTCCCAGCTACTCACCCCCAGGGCCCGCATGGCCTTGAGAACTTCCTGCCGCTTCAGACTAACCATCACATGGGTCCAGTGGCCTGGAAAGGAAGATTGGTGTGGTCAGGAGACAGGCCCCCAAATCCGATTAGTGCCTACCCCACCATCCGGGGCATTAGAGACTAAAGAGATTCTTCTTCTGAAAGGGTCACCTGCAGCACGGGGTGGTGGCCCAGCCAAGCATGGCTATCCACAATAAGGTCTTAGAATGGGAGCCAGGAGTAAACAGGGCCATGATCCCAGTGAGCTCCCGGCCCACGGAGAGAACTGAGAAAGTCGGGCTGGACCTGGGGCTGCTTGAGACATCAGAGCGAGAACAGCTGAAATCCTGGTCTGAAGAGACACCTGTGTGGGGCGTGTGCATGTGTGGGTGCAGAGTTCCTGGAACAGAAGGAGCCTGAGGGATTGTTAGGGGTGGGGGAGGGAAAGGAGAGACAAGGGCCTTCTAGGGGGGAAGATCCCTGCAGGGAGTGCGGGCAGGCTGGAGTGAGGGGTGTGGGTCTGTGAGCGTGCTGACTCCTGTGAATGTTTGTACACCCAGGGGGAGGTGGCACGGGGCCCCCAGGGGAACACCAGAACGGCCTCTTCCATTTTGTTGGGAAAGAAAGCAAAGCAAGGGTTGGGAAGTCAGTGCCTCTGCTCAGCGTGAGGCCATGACTGACCCCAGCATGGCGTCTGCCTTCAAGGTTTGAGTTGAAGGATGTCAAACTGAGCTGCTCTGCTGCCTGCTTTTGCTGGTCTAGAGGGGTCTTGGGCTGGGTCAGGAAACCGACTCACAGTGATGTCTGTCTTCCAGTCCATGGTAGGGGCTGGGAGTGGACACTATGTTCCTGTCCAGGGTTCCCACGCTCTCCCAGAGTGTGCGCTCACGCCTGGATCTGATCCACCAGCGCTAATCATCCAAATCTGGACTAAGGTGCACCCAGAGAGCTCACAGCCCCAGATCATGCACACTGACTGGGCTCCAACATCCACACTACAGAGAGCCCCAATCCTCTGATGGAGAGAAAGCACACGCCTGAGAAAAGATGACGATTCTTGGACCACGTGCATTAGATAGGCTTCTATGACATACATCCAGATAAGGATTCTCAGCTCCCAAAATCTGAGTACTGAGATGAGTTCCCAACATCTGCACCTGGCACATCTGCACTAGCTCTGCACCTGGCACATCTGCACTAGCTCTGCACCTGGAACATCTGCCCCAGCTCTGCACCTGGCACATCTGCACTAGCTCTGCACCTGGCACATCTGCACTAGCTCTGCACCTGGCACATCTGCACTAGCTCTGCACCTGGCACATCTGCACTAGCTCTGCACCTGGCACATCTGCACTAGCTCTGCACCTGGCACATCTGCACTAGCTCTGCACCTGGCACATCTGCACTAGCTCTGCACCTGGCACATCTGCACTAGCTCTGCACCTGGCACATCTGCACTAGCTTCTAACTCAGACCCAGAATAGCCTGACCAAAAGGCCACCAATCTCACCCAGAAAGCTCTGAGCTGGCCCATATTAAAAACTGACTCCCCCAGCTTGACTCTCCCCATCTTTCCTGGATGAGCTCATTCAAGGCTTTTATGGAGCAATCCCTCATCTCTCAGGATGCCCAGGATGGGGGAAGAGGATGGAAAGTCCTGTCTATGCCCTTCTAGGGTGGTGCTGGAAATTTAGCTCAGACACCCAGTTGGAAGTGGGCAGGGACAGTTAGGTGGGAACCTCCCTCAGAGACCCGGTTGTCCCTACCCCATGTGTCCCCAAACAGCCCGCAGGGTGCTGGGCACCCAGCCAGGAAATCCGGTGCAGGCCCTTGAAGCTGTCTGCCCTGTTGGAGGTGGGGTGGGCACTAGCAACGTGACCGAAGGGCCCTCTGGGACAAGGCGGTCTCTGTGCCGACCCAGTTGATCCTCTGGGGCTTCAAATCCCTTCCGGCTGACGGGGCGGCGTGGGAACAAGTGGTGTGGCTGGGGGCATGTGGGTATGAAGGTGAGGGTCTGTGGCAGAGAGCTCTGCTCTGGACAGGGCTCCCGAGTTTCTGGTCAGCATTTCCTCAGACAGGGGAGCTAAGGCTAGGAAAAGCTGCATTACCAGCTGATTTGTCCGAGCTCCCTGCTTGGTTAGGCATCCCAATCAACTGTTTCCTTGACAGCTAGGTAGCATTTTGCTTCCGATTTATAAACCAGAAATGGGAGGCTCAAAGGATTCAACTAGGGTGGGAAGCTGGGTCTGCAGCTCTCCTCTGCCCTCCGCAAGCATGGAGCTAAGTGTAGGCAGCCAGCTTGCCCCAGCAGCTAGAGAGAAGCTCTGGCTTAGCCTGGAGCACAGGGTTGGTGCGTTTAAGGTCTCGTTCCTGACCTTCTGTTTGGATGGATCCCATAAATGTATTCTAGTCAATCTCTTGGTTAATAGCCATAGGGCTGAAGGGAGGAAACCAGTCGAGAGCGGAGACGGTAGGAGGAGAGGGCATTTGAGGGAATCAAGAAAAGGGCTTCCCAGTTGTCTCTCTGTCCACACACACAGATGGGCACAAAACTGGAGTGTCAGGACCCAGAGAAAGGGCCACAGTGGTGGAGGTGTGCAAAGATTCACTCAGCTCCTGGGAACAGAATAAGGAATTCCAGTGATGTTGGTGGAACTAAAAGCCCCTACACATTCCATGTCTCATGTTTGTTAGGGGTGAGACGGTTGGGGATGGCAGAGGCATGGGGGCGACCCGGGGGTAGGAACGTGCTTATCTGTGGTGGTCCTATTTGTGCATGCCTCTGAGAATTGACCTGCCACATCTTTGGAGCAATGGATGGACATAGCTCTGTGGGTCTGGGACCCTTCACCTAATTGACATCTTTGTGATCTCTCTTGACCCCTGTGTTTCTGGCCAAACTCTTATCTGAAAATCTTGCATGTATCTGGGTTTCTGCCCCTATCCCTGCTTTTTCTCCTGCCTCAGCAGGGCCCTGGATGCCACTGTACTGCCTGACTATACAGAGGAATGTGGAGGGCGAGGGGAGAGGGGAACACATGGCCCCGGGCTGCTGGTCTACTGGCTATGGAAAACTACTGAGGTCTCCTGGAGCCCAGAAGGCCAGGCCGGGCGGGCCCAGAGCCAGGATCCTTGCAGTCACTCTTCCAGGCCCCTCCCACTCTTTTCTCAGCAGACTGGGGACCTGCTGAGATGGGTCCTCTAGCAGGCAAGGAAGCACACACAGCCTCCTTCCCACCACTAGCCAGAAGGCCTCTCCCCTCCCTGGGCGTAGGCATCCCTGGGGGGAAGAGAAGGGAGTGGGCCTTTTCCCCCTCCCTCTGAAGTCCTTCCCAGAGCCTGACATTCTCTTCATTCTGTGAATGTTAAAGGACAACTCTACCTTTGTTTCAAGGGCCTCCTGAAAGCAAGGATTCTAGATTCTCAGATCAAGAAGGTTCCTTATGACCTTATGATAATCTGGTCTTATTCCCCCCATGTTCTCAGACCCACGGTCTTCCCAGATTAGTCCTTCATCACGGCTCTTTTAGTACATGCAAGAAAAGCCGTTTTGTTTGGCTCGAAGGATATGAACCTTTTGACATATGAAGGTAGGGTTGGACTGACAAGTACTTCATATGGGAAGGGGTAAGTGGGCAGGGAGGAGTATGGCCAAGAGACAGAGCCAGGGTGGGTGGGTAGGTGGGGTTTGAGCTACATAGAAGGCTCCTCAGAGACCAGGAGGGTGGAAGGGCTGTTAGCCTATGGGTTGTTCCGCTCAAAGAGCCAACTATGGATGCACAACTGGGCGGGAACTCTATGGCTAACTGTGCAAGCCTGGTCTGTTCACTTCATACGATGCCTCCCTCATCTCGGCTATCGACAGTCTTTCTCAGGGTGGGGAAGGATGAATAAGTAAGTGAAGTCCAGGTGCAGCCCTCCACGTCTGATGTGGTGTAGAGAGTGCTCAGTCACAGACACGATGAGAGGATGAGAGGCCGGCATTGGAGCACACACGTGCAGATCCAGCAGGAGGCAGAGGGATCTGGAGTTCAAGGTCATCCTCAGTAGCAGACTAAGTTTGAGGCCAGCCTGGGCTACACTTGAGACCTTGTCTCAAAAACAAAACAAAACAAAACAAAACAAGGGTTTGGACAGATGGCTCAGTGGTTGAGTATTTGCTGCCCTTGCAGAAGGCTCAGATTTGGTTCCCAGCATTGATATGGTGGCTCACAACCTGTGTAGTGTCTCAGTTCCGGGGTATATGTGACATTTCCTTTTGGCCTTCTCAGGCTCTGTATACACATGGCGCACTTACATACATGCACACAGAATTCACAAACACATGCACTAAAAATAAATCTTTAAACCAAAACCAAAATCCAAAACACACCTCCTCAACCAACCAACCAACCAACCAACCAACCAACCAACCAACCAACCAACCAACCAACCAACCAACCAACCAACCAACCAACTAACCAACCAACCAACCAACCAACCAACCAACTAACCAACCAACCAACCAACCAACCAACCACTCCCACCTCCTATATTTTTGGCTGTCCAGAGGGAAGAAGGAAAGCCAGGGCCAGCAGGGAGCTGGTCCCTGGGTAGAGTGTCTACTGGCCTGTAATTCTATCTCTGAATGATTTGAAAACAGGGCTAGGAGAGTCCTCAGTGAGCTTAGGAGCTACTGGAAAGTGGAGAGATAACTCCCATTGAGTGGCCCTGGGTTTTGACCCTGGGTGACCACAACCTAGGAAGCCTGGTGTGCTCGATAGAGTGGGCTTTATCCACATTTACTACCAGGCCTAGGGCTTCAGGCAGGTGGAGCTGACACAGGAGCGTGAGCCTCTCTGGTGCTGGATGTGGGTGTAGGTTTGGTTGACATTATCCAAAGAGACTGAAGAGACAAGAAAGGGCCCCAGGTACTCTTCCATAAGATTAGAGCAGTGGTCGGAGGGGCTGAGGAAACCCTGGTGACTGTAACGCAGAACACTTGGTCAGTTAGTTCCGAGAAAGATCGCTGGATGTGGTAGAGCACGCCTTGACTCCCAGCACTTGGCAGGCAGAAACAAATGGACCTCGGTGAGTTTGAGTCCAGCTTGGTCTACACGGGAAGCTCCACGCCAGTCAAGGCTACACAGAGAGACCCTGTGGAGAAAGAAAGGAGGGAACACTCAGACAGCCCCAGTCTGAAGAGCTTCGAGAGATAAAGAGATGTGGTGGGGAGTTCTGTGGAATCCTGTTTGTAGAGAAAGTAAAAACCAAGCTGCAACCAGCTAAGGAATTCTTTAGGGCAGCAAGGAGTGGAGGCAGGGCTCACCTCTGCCTAGAAGCTTGGCTGAGGCCTAGGGGATGATTGGAGGCTGCAAGACTTTGAGCCTCCAGGTGACGTGGGGACGGCTCATGGTGTCTGCCAACAGATAGCTTGATAGATAGCTCAGACAGAGGAACCAAGGCTCAGTACAGCTAAAGAGCTTGTTCGAAGTCACAGTTAGTGAAATGGACAGATTTCACTAACATACACACACACACACACACACACACACACATACATACATACATACATACTACATACATATACACATACATACACACATACATGATGCATACATATACACACATACATACATGCACACATACATGCATGCATGCATACATATATACATAGATGCATACATATGGTAACAGAAATGTTATAATCCTTTATGTGGAAAATGGAAAGCAATATAATACACATGTGAATTGCTTGCTCTGGTTATAGCAGTGAAACATGGTCACTGGAGAATTCTAGAGAATTCTAGGCAGAAGCAGGCCTCAGGTCCCAGGTGGTAATGGACCATCCAACATGAGTGCTAGATTCTGAACTCTGGTCCTCATGACTGAGCATCGAACACTTTTAACTACCGAGTCACCTCTCAGGTTTTTGTTTTGTTTGTTTGTTTTCTTCTTTGGAGACAGGGCTTCTCTGTGCAGCCCGAGCTGTTCTGGAACTCACTCTGTAGACCTGTAGGCTGGCTTCTGACTCACAGAGATCCTCCTGCCTCTGCCTTCCAAGTGCCAGGATCAAAGGCGTGCGCTGCCACTGCTCAGCCTAGCTCTTACATTTTTGAGACAAATTTTCTTCTCTATTTAGGCTCAAGTACACGGTCCTCCTGCCTCTTGAGTGCTGAGATTTCCGGCCTGGACCGCCAAGCCTGACCTGAGCCATGTGTGCCCACTGTTTTCAGAGTCCTGTTTGATGCAGCAAATGCTTTCTCACAGCCATAGTCCGTCCTTGAGGAAGTTCCCCTTCTTTTGGTCCCAGTAGAGTCAGGGGAACAAGGCTCACAGGTGAGATCCCCACTCAAGTACTTTTGAGCAGAGTAACTATGGGGACAGCAGGGCCACTGGCTGTGAACTCAGTTTACCGGCTCTCTAGGTCCTAAGTTGGCCTCAGACTCACTTGGGTGGGCTCAGGACCATAGAGTCTCAGAAGGGTTATGGGTGCACTACTCAAGGCAAACTTCCTTCACTTTAAACCATGGAGTCTGTAGAGATTCAGGGTGAAACTGCTAGTTGCCTCGTGAATCTTCAAGTTTTATGGAACACCTTTGAGCCTCAGTTCCTTCATCTGAAAAATGGGAACCATATTTTTTCGTCTTTTGCCTGCTGAGGACTGGTAAGAATCGAATCAAATCAGACCTATTGTTTTGATGTTTAAGAACGAATTTGGAAAACTCTTTGCTGTTTATCCTCATCATATCATTGACCTTATGGGGATCATAAGGCCATTTTTTTGTTGCATATTTCAGACAGGGAAACTACAGTTCGGAGAGATAAGGTTTCCTACTCCAAGACTAAAGTTAGTTAGTAGGGATCGAAACCCAGGTTTCTGAAACTGAGGCCACGGAGCTGCACACTTGGACCATAAGTGGGGAGTTGCCGCCCTCTGCTGGTGAATTAGTGTTGGTACATCCTGGAAGGGAAGCGTCTCAATCCGCTTTGACTAGTAAGGGGTTGATTAAGCCCAGAACAAGCTTTTAGCCTTTCAGCGCCTGGGCAGGATGAACGCAGATCTCAGCCAACAGTTATGGCAGGCACCGGGCAGATTCCAAGCTCTGTTGGGTTTCAAAGTGCATGTGTCCCTTCAGGACTAATGGCCGCTTTGTCGGGGGTGGGGGGTGTTGTTGCAGTATCATGATTTTAAAGCTCCAGGACATTGCTCGTTCTTTAAAAAAGTTATGAATTTATTGCTCACTTACTGGGTGTATATGCACATACATGTGTGCACGCACATGTGTACAAGTGTGTGTGGAGGTCCTAGGATAGCTGGCCCGGTGTCAGCTTTCCTACCCTACCATGTGAGTCTGGGAGAGCTAATTCAACTCACCAGGCTCGTCTCTCAAGAGCCTTTACACACTGAGCCAGCTCGCTGGCTCCACTGCTGTTTTTAAAAATGTAATTTTGTATCTATGATACAAGTGAAAGAAGAAATAAGAGGGTTGTTTTATTTACTTTTTTTTTTTCAATAATCCATTTGGGGAAATTTTTAGTCTGGATTGACAGAGGTTTGTCATGGGAATAGCATCATCTTGCAGACTACAGGCAACACTTGGAGATGTGCAGCTCAAAGAGCTTTTCTGTTTTGTTTTGTAAGATTTATTTATTTATTTATTTATTACACTGTAGCTGTCTTCAGACACACCAGACAAGGGCATCAGATCCCTTGCAGATGGTTGTGAGCCACCATATGGTTGCTGGGAATTGAACTCAGGACCTCTGGGAGAACAGACAGTGCTCTTAACCACTGAGCCATCTCTCCAGCCCTCTAAGAGTGTTCTTGTCTGGCCTCCCTTTATAATCGCTGTAACCTTTAGAGGAAGCTGCTTATTTTTGCTTTACACACAGTAAGTTAAACTCAAGGTCACTCTGTCCTTTTTGAAAGCAGGAAACTTTCCAGGGCACCATGCTGCCACCCTGTGGCCTCCTCAAGGGTTACTAATATGGCCACGGCATTGTACCCCACAGGATAGATACCCAGGGCTTCCCAACTCCTTCACCAGAGAGGGGATGCATTGAAGTACCAGGTACAACTAGAAACCAAAACTTTCACAAAATAGTAGGTGACTTAATTTCTGTGGAATGCCCCCTCCCATGCCGCCTGGTGTATAAATGTCTCCCCAGGGTGTCAGGCATCAATTGCCAGTCCCGTATGGAGTTCAGCGTCATGGAGTTCTATGCATTGGTGAAGGGTGGGTTTTGATGGGGGCTGGAGAGTGGGTGCAGTTCCGTAGAGACAGTGGAGGCATAATGTTCTCTCTGCCAGGTAAACCCTCTCTGAGGCTGGAGCTCCTTGTGAGTGGGGTTCCTGGTTCTCATAATCATTGGAGAGCTGGTTCTTCAGTGAATCAAGGAAGTTTGGGCATTTCTCCGTAACTCAGCATAGACCACTGTTAAGGTTTCAGCAGATCACTTCAGGAAGCTTTTGATATAACATACTTATATCAAGCTCAAATATCTGACCAATAAACTAAGCACAGTCAAAAATTGTTTTTCCGGATTGGGGAGATGGCTCATCAGGTAAGGGGACCAAGTCTGACAACCTGAATTTGATTCCTGGAGTCCACATGGTAGGGGGAGAAAACAGACTCCTGCAAATTGTCTTGACTTCTCTATCTGTGTACAATGGCATTTGCATCCCCAACTCCAAGACAAACCAGTACATAATAAATGCAAAAGGAGCATTTCTTTCTCCCTGCTACACATCCTGAGAATCTAATAGATAGCCCCCAGGGTTTTCCTGATATAAACGGGTGAAGCCTGAAATCTGTCCCTCCTGGTGCCCAGTCACACTCCTTAGTTCTTGGATCTGTTGGGACTCGATGTTGCTGTGTATCTGGAAGTGTTGGGAGCTGAGCGAGGTCTGAAGAACGATCAGTTTGCCTGCTCAAGGTGGTTGCCTTACACAAGATAATTATAAAACCAACTGCGAGGGAGAGGGAGACTTTTCTTTTCTTCTTTCTTTAAATAATTTACCTATTTTTATTTTATGTGCATTGGTGTTTGTCTGTGTGAGGGTGCCAGATCTCCTGGAACTGGAGTTACAGACAGTTGTGAGCTGCTACGTAGTGCTGGGATTGGAATTCATTATGTAGCCCAGGTTAGTCTCGAACTCACGGAGATCTGCTTCTGCCTCTCCAGTGCTAGGGTTAAATGGATATGCTACCCCACCTGCCTCAGCTGACACCTTCAGATGGGTGGAAGGCATGTTTTTTTTTTTTTTGGTTCTTTTTTTCGGAGCTGGGGACCGAACCCAGGGCCTTGCGCTTGCTAGGCAAGCGCTCTACCACTGAGCTAAATCCCCAACCCCAGGAAGGCATGTTTTTGTTGGTGGACTGTCCTACTGATAAAATTTTGGGATTGAAAGAGGTTGAAATTTACCCAACATTCCCATTATACTCTGGGAATTCATTGTTTCTTTACCAACGATTTGATCTCAACCATACTGAAAAGGAGATTAATTTATATGGTATTTGGTTAACCACAAGAGCAGGTTGTGGTTTGGGCTTTTCAGAAATCTAGACTTTGCAGTGTAAGAAATCAAATCCTTTCTAAGCACAGCGGTGCACATCTGTGATCCCAGCCGTGAAGATGGTGGGTTTGATGTTAGCCTGGGTTCTGTAGCGTTGCCTTATCTTTAAAAAGCACCCCCTTAAGACACCGTGTTTTCTTGCATTCTCTCCATGGGGGTTTGGAGCTCTGACTTTCTCATAGGCTTTTGCTAAATTCTTCAGCATGCCCCGAGGAAACCCACACGTCCCGCACATTCTTTACTCTCACCACAGCGGTATGTGAGTCTTGCTTGTCAAAGGCTCTTGACTGTAATATTTGCAGGTTCTGACCTTTTGCGCTGTGGACTGTCCTACTTTTCTGACACGAATATGGCCAACACCACTTTACAGCACAAGAAATCCACAAACGAGTTCGAGGCACATCCAACATAGGAGAGCCTGGTTGGAAGCCACGCTGTGCATTCTGGGAGCTAAGGCTTTAATTCAACCCTGGAAGCTTGAACGGCTGCGGGAATGAGGGTGTCAAGGTGACGACCAGAGGCCAGATTCATCTGCCCAGCCCAAACAGCTCCCAAACTGGAAGACACACAGGAAACAACAGTCGCTAGCAGCTGAAGAGAAGACAACGCTAGAGCGATTTTGCAGAAAGGGAGACAGGATGAATCTTTCAATAGCTACGCTTAGAGACATTGCACCTGTGGAATGTCAGCGATGTCCCTGAGTTGAGACAGTGAGAAGACGGAGGCAACTAGAATTTTCTCAGCAGGGTGGCACAAAAGATCTGCTTAGATGAAATCTGCCTGCGGAATGTCGGAATGTCCTTTATGGCTGAGTACCGACGGGTGGGAACAGAGCCAGGACTACCTCGAAGGGGTGGAGGGAGGGCGTGTTCTCAGCCAGACAAAGCAGAAAACCTTACAGTCCAGCCTTGCCTCCTCTCTGAATTTGCTCTCCACATTCAGAGCTTTGTTCTGATCACAGTCAATTTCTGGTTCTGTGAAGACAAAATGTTCTCTCTGTCCTCCGTGCCTTTGCATGTTCTGTTCCTCGTGCCTAGAATGCTTTCTTCGATAGTTATCTGGTGTTTGCTTCACATCCGTTCAAGAATTTTCAAGCCCCGGAAAGAATACAAATTGCCCACAAGCACAGTCCGAAGGGTGAGCCCTTCTGTGCTTTTTAGGAGCTCCGGAAATATTAGCAGGGCTTGGTTGAAATGCGATGTATACAGCAGAGTGTGGTGGCACGCACTGTTAATCCCAGCACTTGGGAGGAAGAAGCAGGTAGATCTTGGTGAGTTCAAGGCCAGTTTCATCTACAGAGTGAGTTTCAGGACAGCCAAGGCTACGCAGAGAAACCTTGTGTTAAAACAAAACAAAAAAACAAAACAATGAGATGTACTACTAAGGCTCTATTAAACCTGCCCATTTGAAACCTTTTAAAAGCCAAGCTTTAAAAGTCCCCTATACCCCCCTGCATATATGTAGCAGATGTGCAGCTTGGTCTTCATGCGGGTCCCCCAACAACCGGCTTCCTTTGACTCTGTTGCCTGCCTATGGCTCTTGTTTCCCAACTGGGTTGCCTCGTCTGACCTCAGTAGGAGAGGATGTGTCTGGCTCTCCAATGACTTGAGGTGCCAGGCTGGGCTGGTGATGGTGGTGGGGAGAGTGGGGGGCTTCTTCTCAGAGGTGAAGGGGAGGGGGAATGGGGGAAAGGCTGTGTGAAGTGGGAGGGAAAGAGGGGTCCTGCGATCGGGATATAAAGGGAATAAATAAATAAATTAATGGGAAAGAAAAAAGAAAAAGTCCCCTGCCAAAAAGGGAGAGACACTTCCAGGGAGGGAAGGGGGAGTCCATGCTGGCCAGACTGGAAACAACTCGGGGATACCCAGCAGGTATCCAAAACACAAAAAACTCTGGAGATGCCAAGGCACACTTGATGCCTTGATGGCTGTGTACTTTTAGCGATCTTAACTGTAGTGGAAAAAAAAAAAACAAATTTTAAAAGTATATTTATTAATTGATTGTGTGTGAACACCCCACAGTGTGCATTTGCATTTTGTGCCCCCCCTGCGCTCTCTCTCTCTCTCTCTCTCTCTCTCTCTCTCTCTCTCTGTGTGTGTGTGTGTGTGTGTGTGTGTGTGTGTGTGTGTGTGTGTAAAACTTGTGGGAATCCATTCTCTCCTTCCACTGTGGAAGCGCTGAACCTCGGTCAGGCTTGCAGGGCAAACACCCACTGAGCCACCTCAGCAGTCCTCGAAATCAAATCCGATGGGGCTGAGGCATCACTGAGGGTGACTGTGTTAGGCTCGCACTATGTGGATTTCCTGACTGACATCAAGTTGGCGTTGCTCAGAGATCCCTGCTGTGGACCGTCCCACGAGGAACCTTACAGGCTTTGCTTCCCTTCCTGCATGTCAGGAATTGCCTTTGAAGGGCTCACGTTCGCCTCGAATGACGCAGCAGCCCCTCTGTAAACTCTTTCTGTTTAGAGCAGCTACAGGACGCTTTGTTGATTTTTACAGTGACGTTTGAGGACGGGGAATTTGGACATTACAAAGTCTTGTAAGTTTCTGCCCACATCCTCCTGGAAGGAAGTGCCTATAAAGCTGGGTAGAACTTGGCTTGTGGGGGAGGACCATTTCCCACCGGAGCGTTCAGGGCGACAGTCTTTACTGCCCCACAAAAAAAATACTGTCTTTCTTTTTTGAGATAGGGTCTCACCTCATCGCTAACCCTCCTGCCTCTACCTCCCACGCGCTGGGATCGCCGGCTCGTGCCACCTCGTATAACCTCACGTCGCCACTACCACAGCGTCTGGCTGAGTTCTGCTTTCTTCCCTGAACTGAGGATGTGAAAAGCCTAAAGAGGAAGTTGCCCCGTGAAGGACTTTCCTTTGGAGGGGCTAGCCATTCTCCGGAAAGTTCCTTCCCGCTGACTGGCTCCTTCCTTAGGGCAGCCCCCATGCGGTTGTGGGTGTGCACCTTGATTCTACCCAAACTGCCGGCCAGTTTGCTTAATCCTGTGGTACTGTTATGAAATCCTAATTACAACTTAGAAAAAAGTCTGTGCAGATCCCAAGATACTTCCCGATTTTATCACGAGGCTCGTTAATCTCACCTTCAAACTCACCGTCTTTTGCTTTTCTCACATTTTTTTTCTTAACTTAAACTTTTTAAAACCTGACTTTATTTTGTATATGTATGGGAATTTTCCTTACATGCATGTCTGTGCACCCCATGAATGTCTGCAGAGGCCAAGAGAGGGTGACAGATCCACTGAAACTGGAGATACGGACAGTTGTGAACCTTTATGTGGTTGCTGGGAATTGAACCGAGGTCCCCTGGAAGAGCAGCCAGTGCTCTTAACTCCCGAGCCACCTCTCTAGCTCCTACTAGGTATTTCCTGATCACGAGTATCTTGGCAAGGTCAGTTGCTTGGCTCTGTTGAAGGAAATAGCCAGCTCTCACCTCCAAGAATGGAAAGAGGTAGAAACAGATATGAATGGCTGTGGCCTGGAACGTGAACTTCAATTTCTCCAAATACCGAGGTCCAATGCATTTGACAGCTCGCGAGGTTCTATGGGAACAGAGCAAAGGAAGTTGAAGATCAAGACACTTGCAGATACGTTGGTCAGGACATCAGGGAGGCAAGCAAAGTGGGTGGGTGGGGGGAATCTAGCTATAAGCCTCCTGCAATCGAGAGACATTCTTAGTCTTTTGCTTAGTGGAAGCTAGGGGCTTAAGGGTCTGTACAAACGAAGGATTTCTCGAAGGGTCACAAAGATGTTAGGTCACATACAGAAGAGGGTGATAAATGACTATTTAGAAGGCTAGAAGTGCTCCAAGGTAATTTGGCTCTGGACTTGCAACATTCTCTCCATGCCGTTAAAGTTCTCCGTGAGCCGTTAGTGCTTGAGGCCTCAGCTCCTTTCCAGGAATTCCCTTCCCTTCTCCCATAAACATCTGGAGTGAGACTGGGACGTTCCAAACCAAACGAGACCGCCGAACCCTTAATTGGATTTGTATCGAATTTATAGATTAATCTGGGGAGCCACGGCATTTTTGTAACATTGAGCTTTCCAGGGTGTGAACAAGGCTGTGTAGGTGAGCATTTGGTTGGTCCTTTAAAAATGTCTGTCAGTGAGGTTTTTATGACTCCCCACTCTCCCCTCTCCTACCTGTAAACTGCTTCTCTCAGGAACTTGTCACAGAGATGGGAGGGAAGATGGGAAGCTGACTCCCGCAGACACTGTTAGAATTAAAATCTTCAGGTCAAGGACACTGAGATGACTCAGAGGGTAAAGTACCTGGGAACAAACTTGATGGCTTCAGTTTGGTCTCTAGGATCCTCCCCTTGGAAAGAGAAAGACCACTCCCACAGGCTGCTCTGACCTCTGCTCTCTGACCTCTGCTCTCTGACCTCTACCCACATGCTTTTCCTGCAAGTGACATAATTTCATTCTTATTTTGAAATTTGCTGTATTATCTTACATGTAAAAGTACTTGCCTGCATGATCAAATGCCTGGTGCCTGAGGATGCCAGAATTGACTGTCAGATCTCCTGGAACTGGAGTTACAGATGGTTTTGAACTGTTATATGGGTGCTGGGAATCAAGCCCCGATCCTCTGGAAGAGAAGCCAATGTTCTTAACCTCTGAGCCACCTCTTACGTCCTTCTTTATTGCTGAATAATGCTCTACTGTGAATATATTCCCCGATTTCTTTTCTAAAAAGATTTATTTATTAATTATGTATTAAGTACACTGTAACTGTCTTCAGACACACCAGAAGAGGGCATTGGATCCCACTACAGATGGTTTGAGCCACCATGTGGTTGCTGGGAATTGAACTCAGGACCCCTGGAAGAGCAGTCAGTGCTCTTAACCACTGAGCCATCTCTCCACCCCATATCCCGTTTTCTTTATTCACGCATCTCTTAGTCTGAACCTGTAAAACTATTGTGAACGGTGCTGAGTGACAGGGGTGTGCAGGTTATTTCTGAGGTACGCTAACTTAGAATCCTTTATACGTGTTCACAGGAGTGGCATAGCCGGCTTGCACAGTAATTCTATTTTTAGTTTTTGGGGAAATGCCGTGCTGATTTCTACATGGCTGCCTGGTTTACACCCTCACCAGCGATGTGGAAGGATTTCCTTTTCCCGAGCCCTCGCCAGTGTTTGCTATTTGTTTTCTCTCTTTGAAGATTTACTTTATCTTCATTTGTGCGGATTCTGTGTGTCTGTGAGTATATGATGTATGTGTTCAGGTAACTATGTAGGCTGGAAGAGGACAGCAGAAGCCCCGGGGCTGGAGCTGTGAGCCACCAGGACTGCTGAGCTATCTCTGTAACACTTTTTTGTCCTCCTAATGACGACTGCCTCAGTCCGGGTTACTATGGCTGTGATGGAACACCACAATTAAAGCAACTTGAGGGAGGAAAGGGTTTATGAGGGTAACACACCCCGAGTCACACTCCACTGAGGGAAGTCAGGGCAGGAACTCAAACCTGACAGGGGAACCTGGAGGCAGGAGCTGATGCAGAGGCCATGGCGGAGTGCTGCTAACCGGCTTGCTCCCCATGGCTTGCTCAGCCTGCTTCCTTAGAGAGACCAGGACCACCAGCCCAGGCATGGCCTCACTCACAATGGGCTGCGCCCTCTCCCATCCCATCAATCATCAATCCAGAAAATGTACCACAGGCCAATCTGGTGGGGACATTTTCACCACTGAAGATCCCTTTTCTCAAGTGATTCTGCTTCTGTCAAGTTGACATAAAGTTAGCCAGCACAGTGGCCATTTAAATAGATTGAAAAGAAAAAAGATTTATTTCATGTATGTGGGTACACTGTAGCTGTCTCCAGACACAGCAGAAGAGGGCATCGGATCCCATTACAGATGGTTGTGAGCCACTGTGTGGTTGTGGGAATTGAACTCAGGACCTCTGGAAGAGCAGTCAGTGCTCTTAACCACTGAGCCATTTCTCCAGTTCCCTAAATAGATTTTTATAGATCTAATTTCATTTTACAAGAGGGCATCCAAAATTCTCCAGCACCATTCATTGAAAAGGCTTTTTCTTTGGTAAAATTTTTTGGGCATCTTTGTAAAAAAGAAAAAAAAAAAACCCAAAAAACATCAGGCGGCTGCAGCTGTGGGCCTGTTCCTGATGCTGGGTCACAGCCCCTTGGCTTCTCCAGCCCTGGCTTGGCGCCAGTACTACACTGTTTCCTTTTTTTCTCTTCAGTCAATGGAAGGGAGACTACTGGGGTCCCAGGTCCCATTTGTCCTCTGTTGGCCTTCTGTTGGGGGTGGGGCTTGTTAGTGTGACTCTCATTTTTTGGGGACTTGATAGTGTGGGGGTGTGGGCTTGTGTGGCACCCATGACGGATCATCTTTGTGCTTCTGTAGTCGGAGAAGTTCTCCTGCTTGAAATCACACACACACACACACACACACACACACACACACACACACACACACACACACACACACAGAGGTTTCTATGTGACTTTTTTCCTAGATGTTGCTTCAGGCCATCTGGATAACATATATAGCAAATTCATTTAATTATAATAAGTGTCTGTAGTAATGTCAGTATTCACAGCAACAATTAGCCAGATGGTGATGCTGACAGATGAGCTCCTTGATGCTGGCGATTTGGGCTCTCAAGCTGTGTTTACACTTACCTTTTCTCTCTCCCTGTCTTCCTGTCGTCTTCCTGTCGTCTTCCTGTCGTCTTCCTGTCGTCTTCCTGTCTTCTTGTCTTCCTGTCTTCCTGTCTTCCTTCCTTCCTTCCTTCCTTCCTTCCTTCCTTCCTTCCTTCCCTTCTTTCTTTATCTTATTTATGAGTACACTGTAGCTGTCTTCACACAGACCAGAAGAGGGCATCACTCTGTATTAGTCAGGGTTCTCTCTGAGGCCGAACATAAAGTCAGTCGCCAGGCTTGCATCCTTAAAGAACTGTGTGTGTGTGTGTGTGTGTGTGTGTGTGTGTGTGTGTGTGTGTGTGTGGTTGCAATGACCACTATGCAAGCTGGTGGTTCTGGGAGGTTTTTTTTTTTTTTTTTTTTTTGTTATTGTGAGGTAATCTCGTAGAAGAATCCTTTCTTTACGACCTCCTAGCTTTGTTGATTTGCCATTAGGAAAGACACGAAGGGGCTGGAGAGATGGCTCAGCGGTTAAGAGCACTGACTGCTCTTCCAGAGGTCCTGAGTTCAATTCCCAGCAACCACATGGTGGCTCACAATCATCTGTAATGGGATGCTCTCTTCTGAAGTGTCTGAAGAGAACTACAGTGTACTAAAATATAAATAAAATAAATAAATCTTAAAAAAAAAAAGACAGGAAGGACCTCACTTATCCCAGCCTGCTCTTGAGCTTATCACACCGCTGGGTACAGCACTGAACTCTTGAACCTTCCTCCTCCATGCGAGGATTGCAGGTGTAGACCAGCCCGTCTCATGCAGGGCTGGGCGTCTAACCTGGGACTTTGTGAATGCTACATAGGCACTCTACCCGCTGAGCTATGTCTTGGCCCATTTGCCTTTCAAATTTCTATCTTAAATCTTCAAATCTTCTATCGCTGCGATTTCCTGAGATTCTAGTTAGTGTCCGCCCTGTGTTTATGTAGCCTGCTGAGTTTGCAGTTTGCATTCCAAAGAGCCTTTCCAAGTTTGCTCATGCTATGGAGGTAATCTGCCACCAGATGTCATCAGAGTGCCTTAAGCCGAGCTACACACAGCTCTGATTGTCTAACGACATTCATTTTGAGAGACAAAGGTCCTAGAAACACAACCCTCTCTGTGAGACAACAAAACCTGAATTCTCTCTGCTACATACAAAGATGTTTTCCTCAAAGGAAGGTTTTCTTTTCTTTTTTCTAAGACAGGTTTTTTTTGTGTAGTCCTGGCCGTCCTGGAACTTGCTCTGTAGACCAGGCTGACCGTGAAGTCTCCTGAGGGCTGGGATTGAAGGCTTGTGCCACCTGGCACATGCTCAGACTGGCAAAGGAAGGATTTAAATAAAAGACTTGGTTATCACAGGTGCTGATTCACTGAGGGCTGACTCACATTCTACTAAGTGCTGTGTTGACTGTTGTTTTACTAAAAAAATTTCGTTTTGTATATATGCGGTTTTGTTTGCATGTGTATGTGTGTACCATGTGACTGCCTGGTAGCTGTAGAGGTCAGAAGAGGGCATCGAATTCCCTGGAGCTAGAGTTACAGATGGCTGTAAGCCACTATGTGGGTATGGGAAACTGAACCCAGGTCCTCTGGAAGAGCCGTGCTCTTAACCGTTCTCTCCAGCGCTGCACCAGATTGCCTTGAGAGAAGTTGGTAGTTCAAGGTCGGGGAAGTCAAAGTATTGGTAGGTGTGAGTCTCAATTGCCTCCTTGAGAGCTTGTGTGCGCTCTTCACTTCTCTTCAGCATTGTCTTCCAGGTTCCAGAAGGTGTTGGCTCTCCTAGAGCTGGAACTATAGACAGTTGTGCATGTGTGGAGGCCAAAGGAGAACTTGAAGGAGCTGTCTCTCTCCTTTTACTGCATGGGTCCTGGGGATTGAACTCAGGTTGTCAGGCTTGGTGGCAGGGGTCTTTCCCAGGTGAGCTGTCTCACTGGCCCTTTGTGTTTCTGGAGTGAACCCTTTGTCAGGTAGACGATGCGTGAGTGTTTCTTCTAGTTCCGTGCCTGCCTTTCTCTCTGTCCTGTGTGTCATCTTATGCTCAGCTAGCGTAGTTTGGGGTGGTCTGATGTGTCTCTCTCTTCCTTTGTTGACTATGGTGTCAGTACTATAGACAAAGTCTGGCACGATGCTCCCCAGTTCCCGTGTTTCCCCTGAGGGTCGCACAGTTCCAGGTCTTTTATGTTTGCATCTTTAATCCGTTTTGAGCCAGTTCTTGTGACGTAAGGCTTAATTTCATGCTTTCGCACACAGATAACCAGCTCTCTCCTCCCCGGTGATGAAACATCTCAGCCTTCTTGTTGAAATTCATGTAATCATTTAATCATGTCTTCAGGGATTTATTTTTGCTACTTCTGGTTTCACAGGTCTGTCTTCATACCAGCCCAGCGCTGTTTTGATAACTGTAGCTCTGTATGAATTCTGAAGTCATAAAGTGTGGTATCCTGGATTTTGACTTTCAGTGTTGTGGCTCTTTGGAGTCCCTTGAGAATTCATCTGTATTTGAGGTTTATGTTTCCATTTCTGTAAAACTACCGGGTTTTGGATAAAAATGATATAGAACCTTGTTGCCATTGCAAAAAACCCCCATGTGTTTTTATATGCATACGAGTCTTTTGGCTGTGTGTGTATGTTATCATGTGTGGGCAGTGTCTGCTCTAGTCAGAAGTGGATGGTGTGAGCCATCTTGTGGGTGCTGGGAATTGAACTCAGGGCTCTTAACCACGGAGCCGTGGTTCCAGCCCCACTGCCTTTTGTCTTTAAGATTTAGTATTGACATCTGAACATTATTCTGTCTTTCGATGAACACAGCGTGTTTCTGCAGACGAATGCCGCTGAGTGCTGTAGCTCTGTGGTCTCCGTATGCAATGGTCATTTACTGCATGCATGGTTAGCTTGATTCCCAAGTATTTTCCTTCTTTGTGATTCTGTCTTTGATGACCGTTTTTCCCCCCAAACTTCCCTTTTGGTTTGTTTATTGTTAGCACATGGGAACACAACTGATTGGTGTGTATGGGTTTTGGATTCTGTAACTTTGTTGAATTCATTTATTATTCTTAGCAAATATTTTTGGGTATGGGATATTTAGAGTTTTCTGTATAAGATTATGTGCTTTACCTTTAAAAATATATTTTAGGGCTGGGGATTTAGCTCAGTGGTAGAGCGCTTGCCTAGCAAGCGCAAGGCCCTGGGTTCGGTCCCCAGCTCCGAAAAAAAGAACCAAAAAAAATATATATATATTTTAATTATTTTTAAGTATGTGTGTGCAGTGTGTCTATGTGTGGGAATGTGTACATGAGCATATGTGTACTCAGGGGTCTGAAGACAGCATCAGATTTCCTGAAGCTGGAGTTACAGGAGTTTGTGAGCCTCCCTACAAGCAGGGCGTGCTTTTACCTTCTGAGCCCTCATTTTGCATATTGATAGAGACAGTATTGCTTCTTTCTTGCCAATATGGATACTGTGGTGGTTTGAATGAGAATGGCCCCCATAGGCTCATCTATTTGAATGCTTAGTCATCAGGGAGTGGCACTACTTGAGAAGGATTAGGAGGTGTGGCTTTGTTGAAGTAGGTGTAGCTTCACTGGAGGAAGTGTGTCACTAGGGGTGGGCTCTGAGTCTTTGAAAGCTTAAGTCAGGCCCAGTGTCTCTCTTCCTGATGCATGACTATCTAGATATAGGACTCTCAGCTACTTCTCTGGCACATGTCTGTCTGTGTACCGCCATGCTCCCTGCCATGGTGGATAATGGACTAAACCTCTGAAACTGTAAGCAAGCCCCATTGAATGCTTTGCCATGGTCATGGTCTTTCTTCAAAGCAGTAGAACATCGATTAAGACAGTGAGCGTTCCTTGATTTTCTTGCCTGATTGCTCGGGTTAGGATCTCTAGTACTATATTAAAGAGCTGAAAGGTGGCATCTTTTAGTTCTTAATCTTTTTGTTTTATTCTGTATTTTTCTCCATCTTATTGAATTGGGTATTTCTTATTTACATTTCAATTGTTATTCCCTTTCCCGGTTTCCAGGCCAACATCCCCCTAACCCCTCCCCCCTTCTATATGGGTGTTCCCCTCCCCATCCTCCCCCATTACTACCCTCCCCCCAACAATCATGTTCACTGGGGTTCAGTCTTGGCAGGACCAAGGGCTTCCCCTAGCACTGGTGCTCTTACTAGGCTATTCATTGCTACCTATGAGGTTGGTACCAGGGTCAGTCCATGTATAGTCTTTAGGTAGTGGCTTAGTCCCTGGAAGCTCTGGTTGCTTGGCATTGTTGTTCATATGGGGTCTCGAGCCCCTTCAAGCTCTTCAGTTCTTTCTCTGATTCCTTCAACGGGAGGACCTATTCTCAGTTCAGTGGTTTGCTGCTGGCATTCGCCTCTGTATTTGCTGTATTCTGGCTGTGTCTCTCAGGAGAGATCTACATCCAGTTCCTGTCAGCCTGCACTTCTTTGCTTCATCCATCTTATCTAGTTTGGTGGCTGTATATGTAGGGGCCATATGTGGGACAGGCTCTGAATGGGCGTTCCTTCAGCCTCTGTTCTAAACTTTGCCTCCCTATTCCCTCCCAAGGGTATTCTTGTTCCCCTTTTAAAGAAGGAATGAAGCATTCATAGTTTGGTCAACCTTCTTGAGTTTCATGTGTTCTGTGCATTTAGGGTAATTCAAGCATTGGGGCTAATATCCACTTATCAATGAGTGCATACTATGTGTGTTTTTCTGTGATTGGGTTACCTCACTCAGGATATTTTCCAGTTCCATCCATTTGCCTATGAATTTCATAAAGTCATTGTTTTTGATAGCTGAGTAGTATTCCATTGTGTAGATGTACCACATTTTCTATATCCATTCCTCTGTTGAAGGGCATCTGGGTTCTTTCCAGCTTCTGGCTATTATAAATAAGGCTGCTATGAACATAGTGGAGCATGTCTCTTTGTTGGGGAATCTTTTGGGTATATGCCCAAGAGAGGTATAGCTGGGTCCTCAGGTAGTTCAATGTCCAATTTCCTGAGGAACCTCCAGACTGGTTTCCAGAATGGTTGTACCAGTCTGCAATCCCACCAACAATGGAGGAGTGTTCCTCTTTCTCCACATCCTCGCCAGCATGTGCTGTCACCTGAGTTTTTGTTCTTAGCCATTCTGACTGGTGTGAGGTGGAATCTCAGGATTGTTTTGATTTGCATTTCCCTTATGACTAAAGATGTTGAACATTTCTTTAGGTGCTTCTCAGCCATTGGGCATTCCTCAGCTGTGAATTCTTTGTTTAGCTCTGAACCCTATTTTTAATAGGCTTATCTGTCTCCCTGCAGTCTAAGTTCATGAGTTCTTTGTACATTTTGGATATAAGCCCTCTATCAGTTGTAGGATTGGTAAAGGTCTTTTCCCAATATGTTGGTTGCCATTTTGTCCTAACAACAGTGTCCTTTCCCTTACAGAAGCTTTGCAGTTTTATGAGATCCCATTTGTCGATTCTTGATCTTAGAGCATAAGCCATTGGTGTTTTGTTCAGGAACTTTTCTCCAGTGCCCATGTGTTCGAGATTCTTTCCACTTTTTCTTCTATTAGTTTGAGGTATCTGGTTTGATGTGGAGGTCCTTGATCCACTTGGACTTAAGCTTTGTACAGGGTGATAAGCATGGATCGATCTGCATTCTTCTACATGCTGACCTCCAGTTGAACCAGCACCATTTCCTGAAAATGCTATCTTTTTTCCATTGAATGGTTTTGGCTCCTTTGTCAAAAATCAAGTGACCATAGGTGTGTGGGTTCATTTCTGGGTCTTCAATTCTATTCTACTCATCTATCTGTCTGTCTCTGTACCAATACCATCCAGTTTTTATCACTATTGCTCTGTAATACTGCTTGAGCTCAGGGATAGTGATTCCCCCGGGAGTCTTTTTATTGTTGAGGATAGATTTAGCTATCTTGGGTTTTTTGTTATTCCAGATGCATTTGCAAATTTTCTGTCTAACTCTATGAATAATTGGGTTGGAATTTTGATGGGGATTGCATTGAATCTGTAGATTGCTTTTGGTAAAATGGCCATTTTTACTATATTAATCCTGCCAATCTATGAGCATGGGAGATCTTTCCATCTTCTGAGATCTTCTTCAATTTCTTTCTTTAGAGGCTTGAAGTTCTTATCATACTGATCTTTCACTTGCTTGGTTAAAGTCACACCGAGGTACTTTATATTATTTGGGACTATTATGAAGGGTGTCATTTCCCTAATTTCTTTCTCAGCTTGTTTCTCTTTTGTGTAGAGGAAGGCTACTGATTTATTTGAGTTAATTTTATACACAGCCACTTTGCTGAAGGTGTTTATAAGGTTTAGTAGTTCTCTGGTGGAACTTATGGTGTCACTTAAATATACAATCATATCATCTGCAAATAGTGATATTTTGACTTCTTCCTTTCCCATCCATATCCCTTTGATCTCCTTTTGTTGTCTGATTGCTCTGGCGAGGACTTCGAGAACTATATTGAATAAGTAGGGTGATAGTGGGCAGCCTTGTCTAGTCCCTGATTTTAGTGGGATTGCTTCAAGTTTCTCTCCATTTAGTTTAATATTAGCTACTGGTTTGCTGTATATGGCTTTTACTATGTTTAGGTATGGGCCTTGAATTCCTGTTCTTTACAGGACTTTTATCATGAAGGGGTGTTGAATTTTGTCAAATGCTTTCTCAGCATTTAATGAAATGATCATGTGGTTTTTATCTTTCAGTTTGTTTATATAGTGGATTATGTTGATGGTTTTCCATATATTAAACCATCCCTGCATCCCTGGAATGAAGCCTACGTGATCATGGTGGATGATTGTTTTGATGTGCTCTTAGATTTGGTTTGCAAGAATTTTATTGAATATCTTTGCGTTGATATTCATAAGGGAAATTGGTCTAAAGTTCTCTTTCTTTGTTGAGTCTTTGTATGGTTTAGGTATAAGAGTAATTGTGGCTTCATAGAAGGAATTCGGTAGTACTCCACCTGTTTCAATTTTATGGAATAGTTTGGATAGTATTGGTTTGAGGTCTTCTATGAAGTTCTGATAGAATTCTGCACTGAACCAATCTGGACCTGGGCTCTTTTTGGTTGGGAGATCTTTAATGACTGCTTCTATTTCCTTAGGAGTTATGGGGTTGTTTAAATGGTTTATTTGTTCCTGATTTAACTTCGGTACCTGGTATCTGTCTAGGATATGTCCATTTCCTGCAGATTTTCAAGTTTTGTTGAATATAGGCTTTTGTAGTAGGATCTGATGATTTTTTGAATTTCCTCTGATTCTGTAGTTATGTCTCCCTTTTCATTTCTGATTTTGTTAATTTGGACACACTCTCTGTGTCCTCTCGTTAGTCTGGCTAAGGGTTTATCTATCTTGTTGATTTTCTCAAAGAACCAGCTTTTGGTTCTGTTGATTCTTTGTATGGTCCTTTTTGTTTCTACTTGGTTGTTTTCATCTGTGAGTTTGATTATTTCCTGCCTTCTACTCCTCCTGGGTGTGTTTGCTTCTTTTTGTTCTAGAGCTTTTAGGTGTGCTGTCAAGCTGCTGATAAATGCTCTCTCCTGTTTCTTTCTGCAGGCACTCAGAGCTATGAGTTTTCCTCTTAGAACAGCTTTCATTGTGTCCCATAAGTTTGGGTATGTTGTACCTTCATTTTCATTAAATTCTAAGAAGTCTTTAATTTCTTTCTTTATTTCTTCCTTGACCAGGTTATCATTGAGTAGAGCATTGTTCAACTTCCACGTATGTGTGGGCGTTCTTTCCATATTGTTATTGAAGACCAGCTTTAGCCCGTGATGGTCTGATAGCATGCATGGGATTATTTCTATCTTTCTGTATCTGTTGAGGCCTGTTTTATGACTGATTATATGGCCAATTTTGGAGAAAGTACCATGAGGTGGTGAGAAGAAGGTATATCCTTTTGTTTTAGGATAGAATATTCTATAAATATCTGTTAAGTCCATTTGGTTCATGACTTCTCTTAGTCTGTCTATGTGTCTGTTTAATTTCTGTTTCCGTGATCTGTCCATTGATAAGAGTGGGGTGTTGAAATCTCCTACTATTATTGTGTGAGTTTCAATGTCTTTGAGCTTCAGTAAAGTTTCTTTTTTTTTCCAGGAGCTGGGGACCGAACCCAGGGCCTTGCACTTGCTAGGCAAGTGCTCTACTACTGAGCTAAATCCCCAACCCCCAGTAAAGTTTCTTTTATGAATGTAGGTGCCCTTGCGTTTGGAGCATAGATATTTAGGATTGAGTGTTCATTTTGGTGGATTTTTCCTTTGATGAATATGAAGTGTCCTTATCTTTTTTGATGACTTTTGTTTGAAAATCGATTTTATTCGATATTAGACTATTTACTCCAGCTTGCTTCTTCAGGCCATTTGCTTGGAAAGTTGTTTTCCAGCCTTTTACTCTGCTTTGTCTCTGAGGTGTGTTTTCTGTAGGCAGCAAAATGTTGGGTCCTCATTTCATTGGGGGAATTGAGTCCATTGATGTTGAAAGATATTAAGGAATAGTGATTGTTGCTTCCTGTTATATTCTTGTTTGGATGTGAGATTATGTTTGTGTACTTGTCTTCTCTTTGGTTGCAAAACACTTAGTTTCAAGGAGGGTGTAGCTTGCCTCCTTGTGTTGGGCTTTACCATTTATTATCCTTTGTAGCGCTGGATTTGTAGAAAGATATTGTGTAAATTTGGTTTTGTCATGGAATATCTTGGTTTCTCCATCTATGTTAATTGTTTTGCTGGATACAGTAACCTGGGCTGGCATTTGTGTTCTCTTAGGGTCTGTATGACATCTGTCCAGGATCTTCTGGCTTTCATAGTCTCTAGTGAGAAGTCTGGTATAATTCTGATACCTCTGCCTTTACTCGTTACTTGACCTTTTTACCTTACTGCTTTTAATATTCCTTCTTTGTTTTGGGCATTTGGTGTTTTGACTATTATGTGATGGGAGGAGTTTCTTTTCTGGTCCAATCTATTTGGAGTTCTGTAGGCTTCTTGTATGTTTATGGGCATCTCTTTCTTTAGGTTATGGAAGTTTTCTTCTATGATTTTGTTGAAGATATTTACTGGTCCTTTAAGCTGGGAGTCTTCGCTCTCTTCTATACCTATTATCCTTAGGTTTGATCTTCTCATTGAGTCCTGGATTTCCTGTATGTTTTGGACCAGTAGCTTTTTCCATTAGTCTTTGACAGTTTCCATTTTTTTTTTTTTTTTTTTTTTGGAGCTGGGGCCCGAACCCAGGACCTTGCGTTTGCTAGGCAAGCGCTCTACCGTTGAGCTAAATCCCCAACCCCGAGTCGATGATTTCTATGGAATCTTCTGTTCCTGAGATTCTCTCTTCTATCTCTTGTATTCTGTTGGTGTTGCTGGTATCTATGGCTCCTCGTCTCTACCTTTGGTTTTCTATATTCAGGGGTGTCTCCCTTTGTGCTTTCTTTATTGCTTCTATTTCCATTTATAATTCCTTCACCTGTCTGACTGTGTTTTCCTGTAACTCTTTCAGGGATTTTTCTGTTTCCTCTCTATAGGCTTCTGCTTATTTATTTGTGTTTTCCTGCATTTCTCTAAGGGAGTTCTTTATGTCTTTCTTGAAGTCCTCCATCATCATGATCAAATGTGATTTTAAATCTAGATCTTGCTTTTCTGGTGTGTTTGGATATTCAGTGTTTGCTTTGGTGGGAGAATTGGGCTCCAATGATGCCATGTAGTCTTGGTTTCTGTTGCTTGGGTTCCTGTGCTTGCCTCTTGCCATCAGGTTGTCTCTGGTGTTATGGTGTTCTGCTATTTCTGACAGTGATTAGACTGTCCTATAGGCCTGTGTGTCAGGAGTGCTGTAGACCTGTTTTCCTGTTTTCTTTCAGCCAGTTATGGGAACAGAGTGTTCTGCTTTCGGGCGTGTAGTCGTTCCTGTCTACTGGTCTTCAGGTGTTCCTGTCGTCGTGTGTCCTGAGTCCACCAAGAAGGTCACTTGGAGCAGTAAAGCTGGTCTTACCTCTGGTCTCGGGCCTGGAGTCGCTTCTCAGATTCAGGTGTCAGCTCTCAGTGAGGGCAGCAACCAAAAGGGCCTGCCCCACCTTTGTTCGGGACCCTGTTCACAGGGGGCCCAGATGATGCTAGGCATTTTCTTCTAGAGTTAGAAATGTGGGCAGAGAGTAGTCTCCTCTGGCTCCCCAAGCGTGTCCGCCCCTCTGAAGGTCTAGCTCTCCCTCCCATGGGATTTGGGTGCAGGGAGCTATTTGACCGGGTCCCTTCAAATCCGGGAGGTGTCTGGACCACAGCGTTGAGTGCTCGTATTTTCCTGTTCCCAGAGGCCCAATACAGTTTCCTCTTGTGCCAGGGATGTGGGCAGGGGTGGGCAGTACTGGCGGTCTCTCTTGCCCTGCAGTCTCTGGAGTGCCCACCTGTCTGGGCGCTGAGCTCTTTCTCCCATGGGGTTTGAGAGCAGGGAACTGTGGGCCGGGATCAGAGAGGTTGGGGTTGGCTTGGGGTCTAATGGCGGGTGCTTTCTATTGGCTTGGTCTGAGACATTAGGGATGCCTCATCTGCATGTGGAGGGGTTTTGGGTGTTGCCTCTACGTGACTGATTGTCACAGTCCTTGCCATGGGGTGCTGTGGTTGTGTGTTCCAGGACAGGGACCTGGTCAGGAGTAGGTGAAACATCTACTGTCCTTGGGTATGAGGTTACCTGGGTTTCAGAGCTCACTTGACCATATCAAGTTTCCTGGCATGGTCCGCTGCCCCACACACCACCACTTACTGACTCCTCCTAGTGGTGCCCGGGGTCTCTGAGAGTCTGGGGATGTCTTGGGAGTGGTCTCATGAGTGCCATGCCTTGTTCACACATTACAGCACCAGGCAGATGTGACGGTGGGCATGACCTTTGGGCAAGAGGTACTGCACTGGTCATCACCTCAGGCTAGCTCCCTGTTCAGGCCAGGCTCTCTCTCTCTCTCTCTCTCTCTCTCTCTCTCTCTCTCTCTCTCTCTCTCTCTCTCTCTCTTCCTCAGGGAGTATTAGGTTACTAATCATTCAGATGTTCACAGCTACTAATCATTCAGATGTTCACAGGTTAGAGCGCTGAGCGCAGACACAGCTTCTCTCCTCTCTGCCATCTGCTGACGCACATGTGACGCAGCTGCCACACCTGCAGTGCCTCTAAGAACAGGGTTCTTTGTTTGTTTGTTTGAGATAGGGTTTCTCTGTGTAGTCCTGGCAGTCCTGAAACTTGCTCTGTAGACCAGGCTGGCCAAGAATTCAGAGATCCACCTACTTCTGCTGCCCGAGTGCTGGGATTAAGGGTGTGTGTCACCACGCTCAGCTTGTTATTATTTTTGTGACTATAAGCTTTATATATATATATATATGTATATGTATGTATTATATATGTGTATATATGTATATATATGAATTATATATATGTATATATCACAATTACGACTAGGATTAGTTTCTACAGATAAGTATCTGGCTTGAACTATAATGCTACTATATTCTTACCATGTAGCTTGGTGAATGTAGTGGTTTCAATGAGGGTGGCCATCGTAGGCTTCATGTGTTTGTATGCTCAGTCACCAGGGATGGGCTTCCAGATGCCAAAAGCTCACGCTAGGTCCAGTCCCCTGCCCCCACCTCTCTCTCTCAGCCAGCAGACTCTGATACAGCTTTCAGATACTGTTACCATGTTGTCAATGGACTTAACTTCTGAAACTGTAAGCAAGGCCCCAATTAAATGTTTTCTTTTGTACGAGTTGCCTTGGTCATGGTGTCTCTTCATAGCAGTGGAACAGTGACTAAGACAGTGAGAATTACTAATTTTCCTCTGTGCCTCAGTTTTCTTCATCACCCAAAGGAAGGACGAAGCTAGTACCCTCCCGAGAGTCACGTGAGGGTCACTCATATGGATGGAAAGGATGGAGAGAGAAATGACTGGAAGGTTGTGTGTGCTGCTGGCAAACGTACTTGCTGTAGATACTTTTATACCTTTTTGATGTAGTGACCCATTTGTATCCTGGAGGCTTAGAGGGGATTGGGCTGATAAAGACGGAGAATGGCTTAACTTTGCTGCTTAGCCCAATCGGAGACTTCAGAGAGTTGGCTGCAGAGCTAAGAAAGCAGGCTGAGTTTGGACAGTGGACTTCACTGTGTTCCAGAACTGTGAATTTCCTCTCTCTCCCATTTCCTTATTTGTACCATGGTGCCTGTTTGAAACAGAATATTTCTCATGACTGTTCTTTTTTTCAATTGACCTAATCATTAACGTGTTTATAGAGACATCCAGAGTTTTCCCCATTCATGTGTTTCCTGGGGGGCAAAGTTAATCGTTTTGTGTAGCATTTCCTAGAACCTGGGTGGGCTTGCTGTACTCGGCGCCTGAGAGTTTTGTCAGAAGATGAACCAGACTCTGGGATTAAATCCAGAAGCCAGGGCCTGGGAGCAGCGATGAGAGTTGGCCTAGTTTTGGGAAGCCGGTCTTCATCTTTTCTGTGTGTCCAATTAACTTTAAATTTTTCTGGACTATAAAGGTGTGGCATAGCACACCTTTGACCTCAACACTTGGGGCCACAGTCAGGTGGATCTTTGTGAGTTCCATTCCAGTTAGGGATATACAGTGAGACCCTATCTCAAAAATCTGAATTTGTTTTTTTTTTTTTTTTTTTTTTTGAAAAAAAGGCATAGCGATCGTATTGTATCATATAATAAGAACAGCGAACTTTTATTTAGATGTGCCTTCGCAGAGGGCCCAGGTAGCCTTGAATCCTGATTCTCCTCCTCCCATCCTCCAAATGCCAGAATTCCAGTTGTGAATTCACACCACTCAACTTTACCAGCTTTCACATTGGACAACTATATTCCAAAAGGGTTAGACATTTGCATATTGTTATTTAAAATCACAGGCAGAATTGCCGTACGCTGGCCATTATGGTATATTGCTAATTTTGTTTTAAAAGCCTAGCTAGATGTTTCATTTTGTATGTAGTTAATTTTCAATATTCACCTTTCTAAAACTTAGGCAGTCTGAATGAAAGTTGTGTGTGAGACGCTTCTATGTCTGTGTCTTCTAAATTGTCTCTTCTTTGTATTTACCCTTCTCCTTTCCTACTTCTCCAGACTTACTTGGCTTCCCTTCCCAGGATCGTTTTGCAGTCTCTGTCCACCTTTAGCCTAGCAATAACCACGTGCCAGGATGGATGCCCACATGGATGCGCCATTAGTCTTTCCTTGCTGCACTCATTCTATGTAGAAGACATATTTCTTTCTGCACACTTGGACCACTCTGCCAATCTGCTGACCTTTGTAGTGTTCTCAGACTCCCTGACTTCAGCATCCTTTCGAATGGGCATAGAGCAAACATGCTTCTGCCTTCTCCTTGGAAAGGGAAGGTATGATCTTCCTCTGAACGTGAGAAGGTGCATTGATCCTGTTTCTGCCAGTTGCTGCTAGAGCCATGCTCAAAAAGAAGTTGATTGACAAACTGACTTTTGAGTCAGGAACTGTCCCTGACTACCTCACACTCTGCAGAGTCCCTCTCGAGGGGACCCCAGAGAGGTGGACGCCCAATGCTTCAATAATGCATTATCAAGCACTTCTCGGAGACCAGCCTGATATCCAATTCTTTAAAAGTTCAGCCATCGGGGTTGGGGATTTAGCTCAGTGGTAGAGCGCTTGCCTAGCAAGCGCAAGGCTCTGGGTTCGGTCCTCAGCTCCGAAAAAAAAAAGCAAAAAAAAAAAAAAAAAAAAAAATAAAAGTTCAGCCATCAACCCAGCCATCCTACAGCAGAGGCCTTCCACTATTTCAAGAAAGTGACTGATGTGCTCCAGTCCACCAGACCTGACCTAGCAGATGTCTTGATGCAAAAAGCCAAAGAAGTACTGTATAATGATGGGGGCAGTTTGGCTCAAGATGGAGTCAGGTTCGCTGGGCCACAGCTGTTACCTTGGACAGGACAGCATGGGCCCTTTCTTTTAGCCAAGGGACATCAACACAGAAGTCTGGACTTGGCATTAGCCCAGGCACAAGGAAAAGTCATCAGTAGATACACAGACAGTTCCGTGCATTTGCCATAGTCCATGTCCATAGCATCCTTTATAGGGAGAGGGCACTCCTCACCTAACCAGAAAGGAAATTAAAAACAAAGAGGAAATCCTGGTCCCACTGGAGGTCCTATGGCCGCCAAAAGAGGTAGCCACTGTCCATTGCAAAAGGTATCAAAAAGGGGAATCCCCAGAGGCCCAAGGAAACAGGGTTGCAGACTTAGCTACCCAGAATGCAGCGTTAGAACCAGTGAGATCTCTCTAGATCTTGGTCATCCTGTCTGAACCCAAATTGCTCCAGTGTCCAAACTGTACACAGGAAGAGACCAAATGGACAGAAGGGAAGATGCCATGCAGGATGCAAACGTGTGGTGGTCCTTACAGGAGAAGAGACCTGTACTCCCTGCTGTTCTCCAGAGATAAATGCATATGAGGCTCCATCAGGACACCCACTTGGGGACATTGGAAGCTGCTAAGTCACTCAGGCCCACATATTATATCCCTCAACTAGACAGTCTTGTCAAGGTGTCCTGACGCATCATTTGTGTACAAGGAAACCCCAAAAGAGGAAGGAAAGCCCCCAAAGGAATCCACGCCCAAGAAAGCGCTCCTGGAGAACACTGGGAAGTGGACTTTACCCATGGTTCTTAGGTATCAGTATTTCATTATCTTCATAGATACCTTCTCTGGATGGGAGACACCTATCCCATCTGGATGGAAACAGCCTCAGTGGTCACCAAGAAACTCCTCTAAGAGTTAAGTCCTAGATTTGGGTTGCGTCCTCTCTCTGGGATTCAAGCAATGGCCTAGCCTTCATGATTCAAGCTTTCCCAAATCTGGCCAAAGTTTCTAAACATTGATTAGAAACTAAGCTCAGGGTAGATAGAAAGGATGACTAGGGCCCTAAAAGGGACTTTAACTAAATTAAGTCCTTGAGACCAGTGAAAGTTGGGCCAACCTCCTACCACAAGACCTTTTAGGCATATCTTAGGGTTTTATTCTGTGAAGAGTCAACATGGCCACGGGAACTCTTATAAAGGAAAACATTTAATTGGGGCTGGCCTACTGGTTCTGAGGTTCAGTCTATTATCATCATGGCAGGAAGCTCGGCAGCTTGCATGCAGACATGGTGCTGTTAAAAGGAGCTGCGAGTTCTGCATCTTGGTCTGAAGGCAGCAGGAGTCTGTGTTCCACAGTGGGTGGAGCGTGAGCATAGGAGACCTTGAAGTCTCCCCTTATAGTGACACACCCACTCCAACAAGGGCACACCTACTCCAACTACAATAAGGCCACATCCACTCCAACAAGGCCACACCCACTCCAACAAGGCCACACCCACTCCAACAAGGTCACACCCACTCCAACAAGGGCACACCCACTCCAACAAGGCCACACCCACTCCAACAAGGTCACACCACACCCACTCCAACAAGGTCACACCCACTTTAACAAGACCACGCCTACTCCAACAAGGCTATATCTCCTAATAGTGCTACTTTCTACGGTCCAAGCATTCAAACACAAGAGTTTATGGGGGATACCTATTCAAACCACCACAAATAGGCCTCATCGTCCTATTTGAAATCATTTGGGAGGCCACCCCCATTTCCTCCTCAAGCTATTCATAGGCAGAAATTACTAACCATCCCTTCCTCAGGTTCTTACAGGCCCTGCATCAGACCCGGAGGACTATTCACCAGGCAGTTCAGGGGGCTGGACCTTTGCCCAAGTTTATGCTTGCCCACAGATTTCAGCCTGGTGACCTTGTGTGAGTAAAGAGGATCCCAAACCAGAGCCAATGCAGAGGCGTGCAGCGATGCCTGTGCCCTGTGGTCCTCGCCATCTCTGCAGGGAAGGCCACTAGTCACCTACTGAGTCACCTATTGCTATGCTAAATACTGGTTGCCCCCAGAGACCAGACATAGTCCCAGGTGACCCTATCTGACTTGACTTTACCCTGGGGGGGGTTTTAGAGTTCCTGGCTTGGAGTTGGAGGAGACCCACAAGGAGAGAGAGGAAGATGGAGAGAGAAGAGGCCATGGGTTTAAGAATCTTAAAATCATGGCCATGAGGGCATTGGCATTAAGAGCAGTCCAGATGGAACGTGGCAAGTCATACTGTGGGGTTATTGGCACAGAAATACACATAATAGCATAGAGGGTCGATATCTGCTCAGCTCTAGTGCTGATGAAGGCTTATATAAATTAAAGGTCGTGTGTGTCTTTTATCAAGGAATTGAATGGTCAAAGGTGATGTACAAGGCTCATGTCGGGATTAAATATCTCTGCAACATATACCACAGATCCACCACACCTAGCTGGAGGAAGTTACAGAAGATAACGGCACATTCTCTGACCCCCTAAACATAAGACTGACATGGATTCCGTCATTATGGTTGTCCTATTTTGTCTTCTTTGATCCCTGTGGAAAAGGCCCAAAACTCCCATAAACCAAGACCTTGGGTATGGGAATTAAGAAAGACCAGGTCCTGGGAGCTCATAGCCAATCTACCTACCAAGACTCAACCCACCTTCCAGGTAGATTTCTGTAAACTGTTACAATCATCAGCATCTGGGACGGTTCATTCGCACCTGGGGCTGTGGGTTCACTGGTGAGGAGAAGAGCTCTGATCTATTCAGCACTAGGCCTGCCGAGATAATGTTCTCTGCTCTCAGCGGCTGGAAGCCAGGGGATGACTGTGCTCAGTGGGGTTGTGAAACTGAGTCCTTCTTGGGAAACACTGATTGCTTCAGAGTCCTAGAGAGAAAATTATCATCGTCTGCCTGTGGCTGCAGGCAATGAAATCCTGTCACTACGAAGAGTACAGCTTGACAGGCAGCTGAAAGTCAATTTTGGGAAACCGGTAGGGCCTGGGGAGTTAGGTTATATTTGAATGGTCCAGACCCAGGCAGCAAATATACTATTAAAAAAACAACAACAACAACAACAACAACCCTGTTCTAGGGCCATCCAGTCCATTGTGCTGAATGGGGCCATCAGCTTGAATCAGCCCATCTTGGCACCCAGGATACAACCACTCCCTTCCCCACACCGGGGTGGTAAGTGTGAGTCTCAAATGTCCAGTTTGTCCAGGAACTTCCTCAGTAACCTTGGGGATAAAAGTTAAAGAGGCAGCCGAAGCCAGCCCCCTGGTGTTAGGAATGCTCACCCAGATGTAGAGAGAGACTGCTGTCTATGCCTAAGTCCCCAACACACGTATTATGTTGGGATTGAAACTGATTAAACAGTAAGCTCCATTCCAACCTTATCAGCTGTAGAGGGACCAACCTAAGCTCCCTGTGGGGACCTCCAGGGGAAGGGCATATGCTCCTGAGATGGTTCCGCCAAGGAGATCCTGTAGTCAGATACAGAAGCTCAACCCCAGGAATGGTGCTTGAGGCTCCAGGCCATGTAGAGCATCTTCTGAGTGTATGCACTGGAGGAGAGCCCACTCTTTTGTGTCCTCCTGCACGCCATACCACAGGCGTTCATTTATAATGGAGAAGAGGGCAGGGTCCGTTTAAATCTAGACTCTGGGCCCTTAACACTGTTTTTTTGTTTTTGTTTTTGGTTCTTCCCCAGTCTGGACCCTAGTCAGTCTGATAAAAGCAGGTTCATCTCAGACTTCTTGCCACCCCACAATCCCCTGCTGAAAGCCCCAGTTTGAATTCTGTCACTTAGAACCGAAGTTGTTCGGACCATGAGTGACAGGTGGGTATCGGAAAAGAGCTGTCTAGATTTAACCACAGGCCACGTTGCAGTAGAACATGGGAATTTTCTTTCCCTCTTCCTCCCTCCCGTATCTTATGCCGGTCTTCCACAAAGCTCCGAGCAGTGCTTTGTCATGCTTGCCTCCTGGGTCTCCAGAGTCCGTCGGATGAGGAGGGAACTCATCTTCCCTTTTCACTTAGTTGGTTCCCAACACTCAGGAAAAAATCTTCGTTTCTGTGAACTTGGAATAAAAATTGAGACAGACCTGGGCCCTGAACCTTGGATGCATGGGGAGGCAGGTGGACGAGGGTTGATTTTCACTGTTTTGTACTCTGTGTGTCTGCTTCTTAGCCAGATGCCATATGGTGCCAGGCACAAGGCATGTTTAGTGAGCATTGGCAGGCTGAAGAAAATAGCACGTGTGCCCACACTCATACACACTCACACACATACACACTCATACATACACACACATAATCACACACATATACACTCACACACACATACTCTCTCTCACACATACACACATACACACTCATACATACATACACATAATCACACACACACACAATCACACACACACACACACACACACACACACACCATAAAATAAGTGATTTCAGCCCTCTGGTTTGGTCGGCGACATGATCTCAGTAGGGTCTTCAGTCCATTTAGTACTCTAGATGAGGGTGGGGAGTTGCGGCTCAGAGGGGAAAGCAACTTGGAGTTGGAGAGTGGTTAAAGGAGGATTTGAGGAGGAATAATTTAGGTCAGTTTTGTAAAGGCAGTTGGGTTTTACTGAGGGGACGAGTGGAGAAGGAGCTGTAAAATGAGCATGGTGTTCTCTCAGGGCAGGGTGTAGACTACGGCAGGTAGGGGTAGGGTGTCTGGTTGGTGAGGTGGGGGAGAGTTAGTCAGGGTGGCTGAGAAGCCATTCATGCATAGTGGGAGGTGGGGGTGGGGGTGGGGGGGGGAAGAAGCTCTCCTTTCCTCCTTACAGTTGGGCCAAGATGACAGGCTAGTGGTTAGGCACACAGAAATGGAGTTTGTATGTATTATGTGTGTGTGTGAGTGTGTGTGTCAGTCTGCTATTCAATCTGGGACTTGTGCTTCTAGAGATTTCTAGTTGTAACACAAATTAGGTGTAGACACTTTTTTAAAAATTTTTTTATTTGCTTGTTATTGTTTTGCAGCAAGAGGCAATATCTTTTAAGCTAAAGGCTGATTCTAGAATTCTCCAGCCTAGACAGGTACCCCCTGCCTTTTCCCATGGAGAATTAAGCAGGGAGTTAAGACAAAATAGGGGGTGATATCTCTTGTCACTTTCCCAGCACGGCTCCTGCTTGCAGACCAAGGGACCAGTGGGGACCTCTCTCCTGGGTCTCTACCTCCTTTTATTTCTAGCTAATTCTCTTAGACTCTCCCACAGATTGGTTTTTTTTGGGGGGGGGTATCCTGATTGTTGGCAAAGGACCTCTAAAGAGCCACCTGTCCCTGAGTGGCCTCCTTGTCCACTGTGTCCTGGATGTTTTTGGCAGCCCGGATGCCAGATTTGATGGCGGTTTCTATCCAGGCATGTGGCAGGCTGGTATGCTCCCCAGCAAAGTAGATGCGGCCCTCTGTCAGGGAGAGCTGCTTTAAATCGTCCAAAAATTGGTAGGGTGTGAGTTCAGCATAGGAGCCAATGGTGAGGGGGTCTAGAGACCAGTGCTTGACCTCTGACTTTGGGCACATGCGCTTTAGCTCCTCCTTGGGTATGAGGTGCACTGCGGCAAGGTCATCCAGGATAACATCCACCACCTGGTTGGGCTTCAGGGCGGTAAAGAAGAAAGAATCATCATCCATAGTGAAGGAGGCCAGCAGGATTCCCTTGCTGCTTGGCCGGCTGTAGCTGGGATAGTAAATGAAGCGAGAGGGTCGGTCTGTGACGGAGTAGCCACCGTGGATGCCATCCTTTTCCCAGAAGCGTTCGTTGCACACGAAAATCACCTTGGTGGCACTGTTGTAATGAATGGAGCGCAGGGCACGTATTTTTTCTGGGGATAGGGGTGGCTGGAAGGCGATGAGGCGTGTGGCCTTGGCTGAGGCAGAGATGATGACATAGTCCGCAGTGAGATTGTACAGTGCAGAGGTGGGCCCATCTGTGCGGTACAAAACCTCAACCTTAGACTCGTTTCCCACCACTCTTTCTACTTTGGACCCCAGATGGATGGTGCCAGGCTTCAGGCTGTCATTGAGGCTATTCGGGAGTTGGTCAAAGCCACCGGTGATCTCTGTAAATCTGTAGGGATGGAGAGGGAAAGATGAGCCAGAGACACTACCAGATTGTGTGTCCCATGGTCCTGGGCATACTTCCGGTTTGAAAAGGAAGAACCATCTCCCCTCTTGTGTGGGACGCGTTATAACCTCCACCTTCATGAATACACAGCCCCGTGTCAGGCAGAGACTGTTATTTGAGTGCTTCTCCCTCCCCCCACAGAGTAAATAAACCGGTGCTGGGGACTGGATCCTCCCTGGCCCCAGGTCAGCCTTACTGGTCATTTTTGGTGAAGATGCTTGCAATCCTCAGGGACTCCAGGAAGGACCTATAGAACCCAGCATTCTCATTCATCATATCCCCGATCATCTCGATGGCCCCTCTGCTCAGCATCCCTTCCTTCAGGAGGTAAGCCTATGGGCGGGGCACCAGAGATGCAAATATAGGCTAGAGGGCCTGCTCTATAGGGAGGCTTGAGCAGTGGCCTGGGCTCAGAAATAGTAGATCTGGGCTTGAGGGACGCCAACAGCTTTGACAGTAGGAACGGGGGTATCCTGTAGGCAGGACTCTGCCCCAGGGCCTTGGCTGAGCTCAGAGCTCACCACTTTGCCCGCATCCCGGGGCCTCTTTTACTTACCTTGGTGGAGTAAGAGTCATAAAGGGACAGCAACTGGCTGCAGTTGGATGCTTTGACCTGCAGAAGGGGAACAGACATAGTCAGGACACCTAGGCGGTTGTAGACAAGGTCATAGGGCAACAGATACCTCATATGCCTTCAGAGTAGAGTGAAGATCTTTGGATGGCCCCTGGAGAAGCTAGGAAAGGCCAGGAAAGGGCAGTTCCTAGAACTCCTGGGTGTGCCTTCTTCTCTGAGTATGTTTCTTTCATTTGAAGACGCTATATAGGTAACCTATTGCTGAGACAAAGTCTCACATAGCCCAGGTTGGCTTCAAAGTCACTGGATAGCTGAGACTGCTCTTCAGTCTGGATCCCCCTGCCTCTATCTCCCAAATACTGGGATTAAAATCAGGTACTATCACATCTGACTTGAAATGGAAGAGCTGTTCAAGACAAAAGCGTAAGGTGATTATGCAGTTGATAATACACTTGCTGTACAAGACCGAGGACTGGAGTGCTATACCCAGCACCCATATAGAAGTCGTGTGTGTTGAGGCTGGAGAGATATCTCAGTGTTTAAGAGCACTGGCTGCTCTTCCAGAGGACTTGAGTTTAATTCCCAGCACCCACTTGGCAGCTCACAACTGTCTGTAACTCCAGTTCCAGGGGATCTGACACCTTCACACAGACATACATGCAGGCAAAACACCAATTCACATATTAAAAAGGGTGTTGGCACACAATTTTAATCCCAGTACTTAGGAGGCAGAGGCATGTAGATTTCTGTGAGTTCAAGACCAACCTGGTCTATAAAGAGAGACCCAGGACAGCACAGGCTAAAGAAAAAACTTTTTTCAAAAAAAAAAAAAAAAAAAAAAAACCAGACAAACAGAAAAAGCAGGATGTAATGCATGCATGACTGTAATGTCAGCACTGGGAAGATAGACACTGTAGGATCCCTGGGGTTGCTGGCCAGCAGTCTAGCAGAATTAGCAAGCTTCAGGTTCAGTGAGAAACTGCCAAAAATAAAATAAAGTAAAATAAAATAAAATAAGGTAGAAAGCAATCAAGGAAGACACCAATGCTGATCACTGGCTCCTCAAAACTGTGTACATGCATTCATATTCACCTAATATGCATACACACATGCACACATGCACACACATGCATGCATGCACACACACATGTACATCTGCACACATGCACACCAAACACACCACATACACATGAGCGCTTGGGCACGTAGGCACATGCTCGCAGACACAGACACACACAGACATACACATGGACACACAGACACACACACACAGAAGCAGACACACACACACACACACACATGCACATGCACACACACATATGCACATACTTACTTTAAGGTAAAGATCTTCACTGTCATCTAGGATGACTGATTCACTACCAAGGGCTGCCTAATTGACTTGCCCCTTTTTTTACACGGTTGCTGACCAAGTCGTGGCCCCTGAGTTGCTTAGAGACAGAAGAGAAGGGTTGAGGGTGGAGTTGAGGGTGGTGACGACCTTAACAGAAGTTAGAAGGTAGGGGGAACAATCATAAGAGTGTTGGGTCTGAGTCAGGTGACCTGAAGCCATGTGCTGATTTGCTGTGTAACCTTAGATGCCACCCCTTTCCTTCTTGGTCCCAGCAGGGAAAGGAAGTAGGTACCTTAGTGATGGCTTGGTAGAACAGGTCTTCAGCAGTTTTGTTCTTCTCTGAGGGCCTCAGTGGGTAGCCCAGGATCTCTGGGTTAGCCTTGACTTCCCAGGCACGGTAACGGTGTCCTCTGAGTAGGTACCAGGTGTTGTTGTCACGCTGGGTGAAATTATTCAGCTTCAGGCCAAACTTCTGGATATAGGTGTGGATTATCCTGCAGCAGAGACAGAAGTAACATCCCCTCTTCTTCTGGTCCCACATTAGAAACTACTTCTGGAAAAAAACAGTGTAACCTGGTGCTGAGGAACTCAAACGAATTGCTGGCAGGGATGACTGCCAGGTTGGAAACTATCGTTTCTTGGGTGACCCTCGGTTTCCTGTGACCTCAGCTATTGAAGTGGGGGATGAGATCAGTCCTGACTAATCAGGTTGGGTCACACAACACAGGGATGCCTAATCGACTTGCCCCTTTCTTTACACGGTTGCTGACCAAGTCGTGGCCCCTGAGTTGCTCAGAGACAGAAGAGAAGGGTTGAGGGTGGAGTTGAGGGTGGTGACGACCTTAACAGAAGTTAGACGGTAGGGGGAACAATCATAAGAGTGTTGGGTACTGAAGGATAGCATCGGGGTCTCTCCCACCTTTTCCACACCTCCCCTCCTCCCCTGCCATATTCTTTTGCTCCTCTCTTGTACAGGACTTACCTGTGGCTTTCTGGGATTCGCATTGGCCCAAGTTCAAAGTGCCAGCCTTCCTCTTTGTTTCTGTGTGTGAGCACCCGACCTCCGACGTGGTTGCTGGCCTCCAAGATTGTTACCTGGAGATCAGAGGAGCTGCTGTCATTCTTAGGGAGGGCTGCCTTTCTTCCTCACCCCACTTCTCACCTCCAAATAGCCTCAGGCTTTGACCTGGAAGCCCTGAACATACAGGGTAACCTCCCTGGGGCTGTTTGCTCCAGAGGGTCCTGAGTGATTTGAGGCTCTCACCTGGTAGCATAGGTCTTCTCTTTTATCTCCGTAAGGACATGCATGGTGGTTAGCAATAGTTAGAGCCCAGGGGGCTTGGAGACTTCGTTAATTGTGCACTGTCAGGCTGTTCACCCGTTTTCCACCCAAGGAGGCAAATGGGAGGCTGATGATGAAGACGTCTCAAGACTTCCTTACCTCATGACCAGCATCCTGTAGGAGCTTAGCTGCCACTAGTCCTGCCATGCCAGCTCCCACTACCACTATACGCTTGGACGATGGGGAGGTATGGAGCCCATTCTGGGCTATGAGAAGCAAGGCCTCATAATCAGGATCCTGGAAACACTTGAGAATGTCCTCAAAAGAGGCAAGGCAGCTGGAGATGGACAGCAGGATCCCCCAAATAAGGATTCCTGGGGGCAGAGAAAACAAAGGGGTGGCCTTCCTGGAGCCAAGGCTTTGGCACCTGGTCTACCAAGGTTGAGCTTGGCTGTGGGAGCCAGTGCAGGGCAGTCAGATGAGGGTCTTGCCTGGCAAGTGTGTGGTTGCAGATGGGAATATTTGAAGGCGATTGTGTTGTGCAGGGTATGGGTGTACGGTGAACTGCAGTGTTATTTGTGTGATTGATGTGTGGTTTGTGAACCCGGCTTGTACCCTGGAAGCTCGTGGGTGTGGGAGGTTGGTAGGTGACTATACATGTCTATTCCTTACGGAGTGTGTGTGTGTGTGTGTGTGTGTGTGTGTGTGTGTGTGTGTGTGTTGCTCACCTGTGACTGTTAAGGACTGGCGCTGTGTAGATCTGTCAGCTTGCGGGTGGGAGTGTGACCGTGGTTTGTGTTTATGTCATACGACCACAGGGTTCGAGAGTGTGTGTGAGGGATGCGTTTGTGGAGTGGAGGGGATGTCTGGTTGTGTCTGAGTCTGTACGGGAAGGTGAGGTGGACTGAAAGCTGGAGCGTGAGTCAGGCTGGATTTAGAATGGGATGTGTTCCTTTGCTCGAGTCTGAGGGAGAATGTGGGTGCTTGTGTGTGGAAAGCAAAGCTATGTGGGGAAGAGAGTCAGGGAGCGAAGGCGAGGAGAGGGAGCGTGTGCCTACTGGTGAAAAGGCGAGCATGTGTGGAAGGAAGGTTCCTTTCTCCTAGGAGGAGTGAGGAGTGACCTGTGCGAGACAGGCCGTCCTTTTTTTCCCATCCAGCCTCATCTATGGTTTCTCAAAGCTTCCTAAATATCGAGTGTGATATCAAGATTAGAACTCATCACTCAGACAGTTAGTGACTACCATATAACAAGTCTTGAGTGGCTTGATTTTCTTGTTGACAGCTGGTCTTATCTGACACAAAGGGCTATTTGGTTCCCTCAGTGTCACCTGTTCTTAAGTGGACCAGGACTGTACACCCCAAGTATATCCAGAAGCTGAGCTTTTGGCTGGTGAGAACCCCTTAGTTTGGCCTTTGTAATTTAGAGGCCACTGAAACCCCTTGAAGGAATAGGACTTTTAGGGACCACTAGCCGAGGGCACATTAGTCCTTTCCCAGTGCCAAGACAGCTTTCCACTGGGACAACTCATTAGAAAAGAGGAGAGATATTACCAAGCCCAAGGGAGAGGATTGCTAAGTCTCAGTTTCTCCCTTTCCTCAACCTCAACCTTCTTATCCACTCTTCAGCCCTTACAGTTTCCCCTGAGCAAATCAGCATTTGTTTCTCGGCTCCTCTGTTCTTGCCTTTGAAAGAATCCAACCCCTGACCCCTACTCCAGATCCATTTCCACTGAACTCATTCTCAACGTCCAGAGCCATCTCCAGGTAAAGCTGGATTCCTATCTCGGTTCTAACTCTCTTTACTCTCATACGGTCGGTTCTCAGCTGAGACATTCTTAGACCTATGTCCAATCCACTGACCCGTGTCCCTTTGCAATCCAACACCTATACCTATTTCAGTATCTAACGCTTCCTTGTTCAGTCTCTTCCAGACCTGGAGCAGGACCCCACTTACCACTCTTCTTGGCCATGGTCCTGAAACTCATGCAGAGCTCTGAGCAGCTCTTCTCTTTATGAAGAAGCAGCACCTCTCTGGCAATATTTGGCTCTTATCCCATCAATCCATCTCTGGCCCTATTGACTCAGCCAAGCAGGGTGGCTCTGCACCAAGGCCTGACCTGTTAGGTGAGATGACAGTGATAACTGATTTCACTTTTCCCCCTGACACCTTTTCCTGGAAAAGCCCCTTCTGGCCTCCTTTGCTAAGGGGCAAACCACTACCCAAAGACTATACATGGACTGACCCTGGGCTCCAACTGCATAGGTAGCAGTGAATATCCTTGTTGGGGCACCAGTGGAAGGGAAGCCCTTGGTCCTGCCAAGGTTGGATCCCCAGTGTAGGGGATTGTTGGGCAGGCAGTATGGGGGGAGGATGGGGAGGGGAACACACATATAGAAGGGGAGAGAGAGGGGTTAGGGGGCTGATGGACAGGAAACCGGGAAAGGGATAACATTTGAAATATAAATGGGGATTGGGGATTTAGCTCAGCGGTAGAGCGCTTGCCTAGCGAGCGCAAGGCCCTGGGTTCTGTCCCCAGCTCTGGAAAAAAAAAAGAAAAAAAAAAGAAATATAAATAGGAAATACCCAATTTGGGCTGGAGAGATAGCTCAGTGGTTAAGAGCACTGACTGCTCTTCCAAAGGTCCTGAGTTCAAATCCCAGTAACCACATGGTGGCTCACAACCATCTGTAATGAGATCTGATGCCCTCTTCTGGTGTGTCTGAAGACAGCTACAGTATCAGTATATATATATATATATATATATATATATATATATATATATATATATACTTATATATAGTATTTATTATATATGTTATATATAATAAATCTTAAAAAAAGAAATACCCAATTTAATAAAAATGTAAGAAAAAAAGTGGGGAACGGGAGCGGGTGGGCCACCGTGAACTTGCCGTGATCATCCTGGGAAGGGATGAGGGCTGGCTGGGTGGGACATCTGGTCTCTGAACTTTCAGCAAAAACCGGAGCTCCCAACCACCCACAATCCAGAATGCCTGCTTTCCCACGGCTGGTACACTATGACACTTTATTTCCATGTCTGTTTGGGATAGGGATCTGGCCAGGAGCGCCTGTACGATGATCCCAGGTAGGCAGGCAGATAGGCAGGCAGGTAGGCAGAAGTCTCTAGCCTGGCCGTTTCCAGTGGAGAGCATTTTCTGCTGCTTCCTCTGGGACCTCCAGGGGTTCCTTAGACACAGTGTACTTCTCTGGCAATGTACTTCCTTCCCATAAGGAAAGCAGCCAGTGACTGTTCTGCCAAGACTAGCTTTTGTTCACAGGCTGGTTGGCAAGAGAAATGAACAGAAAGTCTGTACCCAACCAGCAGTGTGGGGTCTGGCAGGGAGAAAAGGGATGGGGGAAGGTGGGGCCCAGGACTGGGAGTCTGGCATCAGGTGGTGTGGGGGAAGGGTAATAGCAATAGGATTGACAGGACTGGGTTAGAGTCCTGATTAGTCCTGGAAGACTTGTGTGTCTGGGGATACAGAATCGATCCCTTTTTGAACTTGGGTTTTCTTCCTTTTTTCCTTTCTTTTTCTTTTTGGATGATAACGTTTTCTATTCTTTATTAAAAAGAAGAAATGAGAATAGGAACAGCATCACCCCCCTCCCCACATGAGTACACATCCCAGGATCCCTGTTAGTTGTCTAAAAAGCAGAGAGTACCACATCCTATCTAAAATGTTTTTCTTTCACGAAATCTAATTTATAAATTAGGCACAGTAAGAAAATAACAAGACGGGGCAGGAGAGATGGCTCAGTGGTTAAGAGCTCTGGTTGCTCTTCCAGAGGACCTGAGTTCAATCTTAGCAATTACACGGCGGCTCACAACCATCTGTAATGGGATCTGATCTCCACCCCCCCCCCATATGCAGATAGAGCACTTATACATGAAATAAATACATCTTAAAAAAAAATAAAAGAAACCAGCAACAACAACGATAAAACAGCTGCATAGGACCTTGGAGGGGGGTAGGATATCTAAGAGGTAGAAGGTTGAGTTGGGGTGGGGCTTTGATGGTGGAACCACCCACCCGTGCTCCTGTAAGTAAACCAGTATCTCATTATTTTGGCGGTGTAATCTTTGTGAAGAATCGGCATAGCATTGAGCGCGCGTGTGTGTGTGCACAATGGTATCTTTCCGTGGCTTTGATTTGCATTGGCTACTGCTGGGAAATATCTTTGTCATACTTGTTGCTCACGTATACCCTTGAGAGAAATGTTTATGCAGGTCTCGGTGTTCCTGCCTACATCTCCCAGGTGCTAGAATCACCGGTTTGTGATGCCATACCTCATTGGATTTTCTTCATGGTATTCTTTGTACTACTAATGTTTCTACTTTGATAAAAATTCTACTGATTTTTTTCTCATGTTACTTTTGGAGTGGATTTAAGAAACAATTGCCTGATCTAAGAAACTGAAAATGTATTCCTATGTTTTGTCTTCAAAGTGTTATTTAGGCCTTTGATTCATTTTGAAGTAATTTTCTGTATGGTACGTGGAAGGGCCCACTTTTGTTCTTTTGCACAAGGGCATTCATTTGTCACAGCACTATCTTTGAAAAACACTATTTTTTTATTCATTGAAGAGTCTTTGTGTCCCGGTTGAAAATTAGCTGTCAATAAAATTTTTTTTTTTTTTGGAGCTGGGGACCGAACTTGTGCTTGCTAGGCAAGTGCTCTACCACTGAGCTAAATCCCCAGTATTTTTTTTTTTTTTTTGGTTTTTTTTTTTCGAGCTGGGGACCGAACCCAGGGCCTTGCTTCCTAGGCAAGCGCTCTACCACTGAGCTAAATCCCCAACCCTCAATAAAAATTTTAAAAGATTTCTTTATTTTTACTTTATGGGCATTGGTGTTTTGTCTGAGTGTGAGGGTGCCAGATCCCCTGGAGCTGGAATCACAAATAATTGTGAGCTGCCATGTGGGTGTTGGGAATTGAACCTGGGTCTCCTGAAGAGCACCCAGTGCTCTTAACCTCTCCATCTCTCCAGACCCTGACCATAAAATTTAAGGCTATGCCTGGACTGTCAGTTCTAATCTATTAATTATATGTTAGTCCTTATGCCAGGCCAAACCGCTACAGTCTAGTAGTACGTTTTGAAATTGGGAGACAAAAGTCATCTAACTGTATTCTTATCTTTCAAGGTTGTTGGGCTCATTCTGAGTTCCTTGACTATTCTTTTTTTTAAAGATTTTTTTCATTTATTATATATAAGTACACTATATCTGTCTTCAGATACACCAGAAGAGGGCATCGGATCTCTTTACAGATGGTTGTGAGCCACCATGTGGTTGCTGGGAATTGAACTCAGGACCTCTGGAAGAGTAGTCAGTGCTCTTAACCACTGAGCCATCTCTTCAGCCCCCCCTTTTTTTTTCAGAGCTGGGGACTGAACCCAGGGTCTTGCGCTTGCTAGGCAAGCGCTCTACCACTGAGCTAAATCCCCAACCCCTCCTTGACTATTTTTTAGAAAGCAGTAGCTAGGGTTCTAACAGAAGTGCATTGAATCTGCTAATATATTTGACATTTTAACAATATGAAATCAATATGGAGAGATGGTTAACCATCAAGAAGAGAATGAACCACTTGCCAAGTTCAGTTTGAACCACCCATGTTGGGCGGCTCTCAGCTGCTTGTAACTCCAGCAATCAAATGCACATACTGTCCCCTGTATGCACATCATTAAAAAAATAAACCTTTAAGAACAATTTAAAGTCTTCTGATGTGTGAACTTTAAAACTCACGAGTTAACTGCATGATCCGAATGTGCTTCATGAATGACTTAGTGGGATTTGGCTTTTCGGGTCACAAAGCTGGCCCATACACCAGACACACACCGTTAAATGTCAGTGCGCATTCAGGATGGACACTGGGAGTCTCTGAAATCAAGAGCAGATTGTATGAGAAAGGGGCCTAATCAGTCTGCTGCTTTCCCCTCCATAGCCTGAATCCTGGTCTCCCTGGTGAGCGCTCTATGATTGACCAGAATGGGAACAAATGCATGCTGGTTACAGACAGCTCTGTGGTGTGCCTGCCCTACTTACAAGCTGATAGCTAGAACACGGTGTCTCTTTCTGGAACATGCCTCAGGAAAATGGTGAAGAGAAACTCTCCAGGGGACAGGAGATGGAGCAGGGCATTTGTTTGTTCCTTTGGTTTAGGAAGAATAAATGGCTTAAATGTAAACATCTATATTGACTGGTGTATTGTGGCCATGGGTTGGCTGGGACTTGGATGAAACTCTTACATAATTTGTGAGAATAGGTAACTATCCTTGTTCTGGAAAATGTAAAAAAAAAGTGTCTTATATGAATGCTCACAAAAGGGTCTAAATAGGAAAAAAAAGATTGGTCAACTAAGTGGACAGGATGGTATTCTTTGTGGATGTTGATCATCCTCTTTCCCTTGACATCACTCAATGGGGTCACAAACCAAGCTGCTGAGATGCCAGAGATGGAGCTTTGATGAGGCTTAGCAGTACAGACGATAGCCTGGGTTTAGCTTTTTAAATCTTTACTCTTTACAGAAAGAGGTAATCATTAAACGCAACATTGCCACGTGCTTGATGATTGCTGTAAGTCAGTTTACCTACACTGTATTTCATAGCTATGATCCAGATATTAAATGAGTTATAACAAGTAGGTACTTAACACCAGGCCCCCAGGAGGAAACATGCTATGAGAGATCTGCCATCATCACCGCCATTATTTTTTTTTTCTTGATATGTTTCTTTTTTTTTTTATTAACTTGAATATTTCTTATATACATTTAGAGTGTTATTTACTTTCACGGTTTCCGGGCAAACATCCTCATCCACACTACAATTCCTTATGGGTGTTCACCCCCAAAACCTCACCCCATTGCTGCCCTCTCCCAAACAGTCTAGTTCACTGGGGGTTCAGTATTAGCAGGACCCAGGGCTTCCCCTTCCACTGGTGCTCTTACTAGGATATTCATTGCTACCTATGAGGTCAGAGTCCAGGGTCAGTCCATGTATAGTCTTTAGGTAGTGGCTTAGTTCCTGGAAGCTCTGGTGGCTTGGCATTGTTGTACATATAGGGTCTCGAGCCCCTTCAAGCTCTTCCAGTTCTTTCTCTGATTCCTTCAACGGGGGTCCTATTCTCAGTTCAGGTTTGCTGCTGACATTCGCCTCTGTATTTGCTGTATTCTGGCTGTGTCTCTCAGGAGCGATCTACACTTCTGCACTTCTTTGCTTCATCCATCTTGTCTAATTGGGTGGCTGTATATATATGGGCCACATGTGGGGCAGGCTCTGAATGGATGTTCCTTCAGTCTCTGTTTTAATCTTTGCCTCTCTCTTCCCTGCCAAGGGTATTCTTGTTCCCCTTTTAAAGAAGGAGTGAAGCATTCACATTTTGATCATCCGTCTTGAGTTTCATTTGTTCTAGGCATCTAGGGTAATTCAGGCATTTGGGCTAATAGCCACTTATCAATGAGTGCATACCATGTATGTCTTTCTGTGATTAGGTTAGCTCACTCAGGATGATATTTTCCAGTTCAACCATTTGCCTACAAATTTCATAAACTCGTTGTTTTTGATAGCTGAGTAATATTCCATTGTGTAGATGTACCACATTTTCTGTATCCATTCCTCTGTTGAAGGGCATCTGGGTTCTTTCCAGCTTCTGGCTATTATAAATAAGGCTGCTATGAACATAGTGGAGCACATGTCTTTTTATATGTTGGGGCATCTTTTGGGTATATGCCCAAGAGAGGTATAGCTGGATCCTCAGGCAGTTTAATGTCCAATTTTCTGAGGAACCTCCAGACTGATTTCCAGAATGGTTGTACCAGTCTGCAATCCCAACAATGGAGGTGTTCCTCTTTCTCCATCCTGCCAGCATTTGCTGTCACCTGAGTTTTTGATCTTAGCCATTCTCACTGGTGTGAGGTGAAATCTCAGGGTTGTTTTTGATTTGCATTTCCCTGATGACTAAAGATGTTGAACATTTCTTTAGGTGTTTCTCAGCCATTCGGCATTCCTCAGCTGCATCACCGCCATTATTATGGTATAAACTCTGGTTGATATTTCTGTCATTCATGTCATTGAGATTGTGCTTCTATCAGCTTAGTAGAGCTCTATGTCCTTTGTTGGTTTATACAAGACACATAGCCTTGGGTCTGTAGAAATCCAGAACTCAAGATGTTGAGGGCATACAGGCTGAGATCCTCATAACTGGATAATTGTTGCTGGGCAGATAGACAGCCTCGTAGAGAGCAAACTGTCAAGGATACCTAGGGGTATGGATGCGGGAGATGAGAGGCAAGGTGTCCATGGACATCACCTGGACTCACCTGGTTATGATGTTGTTTGCTCCTCCCTCCCTCCCTCCCTCCCTCCCTCCCTCCCTCCCTTCCTTCCTCCTTCCTCCCTTCCTTTCTCCCTTCTTCCTTCCTTCCTTCCTTCTTTTTGGAGGGGACCTTCGGTTTTCAGGAGTAGGCATGCACTGACCTTGAAGTCATTTGCTGACCCAGTGGTCCCCAATGATGCCCCATCAGCTTGGGCCAACCAAGGAGTCCTTGGTTGTTATGATTGTAACAAGCTTTGCCTTTCTCGAAGCTCAACACCTCCCTGAAGTCTGTGGGCTCATCTTATTGAGGAAAAAAACTCTAGACTTTTCCTGATTCCTCTTGCTGACCTCTGGGCTGGCAGCTCCATGTCCATGGTGGAGTGGGGCCAGTTCTCGGCAGCCAGAGATGTTTTGATCAGAGTTCATGCACAGCCATTACCATGGACTTAAATAATGAAGCACACTATGTACTTGGTGACTCACTCTTTACGCAGGAGGCAAGTGGTGTTTTAGGTGTTGACTTTTCTATTGTGAAGTTACATGATCTTTGTCAGATCCCTCCTATCTTCTGGATCCATCTGTCTGAAAAAAAGGCAGGCGAGACGACTCTTGACCCTTAAGTACTTCTGATATTTAAAAGTCAAGGAGGCTGCCACTCCATTTTTTCTCTGGCCTTAGACAAGTGATGCCATCTCTCTGAGTCTCAGTTCTCTCCTCTAAGGAGAGAGGAATCCCATTCTGGATCGGACTGTCTTTTAAGAGCTGAAGTGAAGCAGAGGTAGGCCGATCTCTATGAGTTCGAGCCTAGTCTGCTCTATATAGTGAGTTGTGTGATACATAGTGAGACTGTCCCAACACAAAATGCCGAAGCGAGAGGCAGAGACATAAGAAGAGTTAGCTTGGTTCTGGAAAGGAATCTGGGCTCCCTCCCTCTCACTTTCTTTTCCTCCCTCTACCTCCATTCCTCCTTCCCCCTTCCTCCCTCTCTCTCCTTTCCTTTCTTTCTTTGAACTTAAGTTGTTTCCAAATTCTGTAGTACAAATACATTTCTCATGGGCGATGTCAAGGTAGTAGTTTTCTATCACTGAATGTGTTTCTGTTTTGACTCATTACCAAACAAATCCAGTAGTCTAACAAATAACGTTAGAACTCATGGAATGTGGTCCACTGGTTACTAAAGTCTCACGGGTGAACCTCAGTGTGGCATGGCCTCGGTTTGTCATGGCCCAGGGACCACATGTCCTCAGGACTTAATACTATTATGAAGTTCTGCTTTGCTTCCTGCCCTCACAACCCTCTTAATCTAAAAAATCATATGAAAACTCCAAGGGGCTTCCAGTCTCTCACTGGCAGTATCTCTGGCTTCACAGTACTAATGCTTAATGGCTGGAGCACATTAATGATTCAATCACCACCCTAGAGAAGAACTTAGAGACTTAGATCGTCAACAATGACCACCACCCTTAGAAAACATTTGGAAAAATAAAATTGTTAATGGAGCCAGGTTGAGATGTTATTACTGGCTCTGATGTAGAAAATCTTAGGAAACAATTTGAAGTTCAGAAAGGCACGCTCTTATGAGTTAAGCTAGGAACCTTTTATGGTCAGGGAACAAGAACAATGGCAGCACTGGCTGATGGGACTCTGCCTGAGGCTGGACTGGTGAGGATTTCTTAGACCCATTTTGGCCTCAGCATCTGATAGGATTTAATAAGAATTGCTGCTGAGTAGATATGCAGGCTGAGGATTTAAGATAGATATGACTGATTTCTATGTAAACATTGAGATTTATGATTCTCTTAACATTCTTGCAAGATTACCTTTAAAGATAAATAATAAAATAATTACTGCTTTCTTTTAACCCAAACTGCTGCCTGGTAATAAGAGAAACTGGCTGAGAAAGCGACCTTGCCTGCTTATACTTTGTTAATCTGTCACAAGTTGCTTAGTTATGACTGTTTCTGGGTTTTTGGGGAATAATTTGTTTTCTTTACCTGTACTACACTTTCTTGTAAAAGTGTTGGGGAATACAGTTTTTCTTTTAATAATCATTTAGTAAAAGAAAACTAAAATGTAATTAAATTGTAATTTTATACTGCTTGAAAGATATTGTTGGGATATATAAGCTATGGAAGAAAGAATGAAGTGGGAACATTGTTCCTTCCATCCAACAACTATGTGTGTGTATGTATGTATGTATGTATGTATGTATGTATGTATGTGTGTATGTATGTGTGAAGTAAAGCTCGTCTGGGTACATGTTGGAGCTTGCTCCATCCACCAATTGTGTGTATATGTGCATGTATGTATGTGTATGTATGAAATGCTTGGAGCCTGTTTGCTGGAGCTTTGCTCTAACCATTCTATGTGTGAATGTGTCTATGTCTGTCTATAGGTCTGTATGCATGTATGTATGTATGCATGTATGTATGTATTTGCATGTATGTAGTTATTGGACTCTGCTTTTTGTTTCATCCACTCAGAGTATGTGTGTGCGTGTATGTATATGTATGTATATATGTATGTATGTGTGAATTTATGTGAATGTGTATACGTCTGTAGGTCTGTCTGTATGTATGTGTGCATGTATGTATGTATTTGTATGTATGAAGTTATTGAACTCTGCCTTTTGTTTCATCCATTCAGTGTGTGTGTGTGTGTGTGTGTGTGTGTGTGTGTGTGTGTGTGTGTGTATTTTCTCTCTTCTCTTTCTCGCCGGCCCCAAAGAGTTAAAAGAGTTCATAGGTTTTCTGCTGGCCACAGGGAGTGCCAGCCTCGGTAAATTAAGCTTTGTTCTCTCAGAGAAAAATCTGCTGAGTAACTTCTAATCGCCGGTTGTCATTGGCAGCAGCCCCTGTAGGTGTCTGGATCCATCCCTGTCAGTAGCTCTAGGTACCAAAGGCTGCCTGCCTCAGTTTACCCACCATGTGAATGCTAAAGCTGGTCATTGGCACTAACAATTGGCCAGCTAACAATTTGTAACTGTCAGCTCACAGATACAAATTGAGTAAAATGTATTCAAATCATTGGCATAGAAAGAGTTTTCAATGTTTAGTGTCACTGAGTTTTTAATTAATTCGCTAATTAATTAACTCTTCTTTGGGGAGGAGTCGCAGGGTCTCACTATGTATCCTTGACTGGCCTGGAACTCACTTTATAGACCAGGCTGACTTTGAACTAATAAAGATCCTCCTGCCTCTCTGCTTCCTGAATGCTGGGGTCTTTGAGGTCTTATTTTTGCATTCTTTATTTCCTTTTGTTTGTTGTGAGTTCTAGGGATTGATGCTAGGGTTCAAGTACAGTAGCTGAGTGCTTTGCCTCTGAGCCACATTTCTGGCTGTATGGTCTTTGTTTTTAGTACAGTTTATTAAAATATTGTTTTATAATTCTTAAACTGTTATCAGCTACTCTGGTGGTCTGACTAGAAAGGACCTCATAGTTCGATGTCCTTTTAAATAGTTGGAATAGTTAAACAGAGAGGTCTGGGATGGTTGGAAAACAGATCAGACAGTTCCGGGATGGTTATCCAGAGCTGTAGAATGTTGGCATGCACCTGCGCCAGAGGGCTTTACTCTGTCGCATTTAATTCTCCCAGCAACCTCAGAAGGGTGGAGGTTACCACCCACATTCAAAAGGGAACAACTGAGTTGGAATAACCGTGAAAACATGCAACAGAACTTTTCAGATCTGGATCCAGATTCTGTCTCTACACCTATAAGATATGAGCTCCTGGGAGGTCCCATCATGGGGGTGGCACTGATGACCTCTAGATGTTTCTTGCCAGAACCTGATTCAAGACTTGGCATAAAGATGTCAGACTTGAAGTTATCACCGGAGAGACTGGGTAGCTTGCATAGGGATTTTATGGTGGAGAATGGAGGACTTTGATTTGCTTAAAAGTTTGACTCAAATATGGACAAACTGACAGGTTTAGGGCTCAGAGGTTTAGGCACTGAAAGAGAGATCAGAATAAAGATATAAGTCATCACAGTGTTCAGGTCCCATCTTCTCTGTCCTTGGCTGCTCTTGTCTCTCAAGCAGCCTGGAAAAAGAAACAGGTCACTGCCTCTCCTTCTGTGGCTTGGTTTCTTATTTTCTGTTCCCAGAGACCTCTTTTTTTTTTAGTGTTCCTGTTGATCAGATTTGGAGAACTCCATTTTAGCATGGGGCAGGCAGAGGCAGGGTTGTGGAACTTCAACAGCTTGTCCTGCTGGAGAAGACTGAGATGGCTGAGCCCACCCTTGTCTGCTTCCCAGGGTTCTTTGGGCAACACCTTCAGGGGCAATGCTGGCTTGCTCCATGGAGGAAGTCAGGGCTCAGTTCTCAAACTCTCAGAAACCTTGGGGCTGTACTGGAAAAGGAGCTTCTTGGAATCTCAACTCTCTGGATTCAGCTGCCTATGGGGCTTCCTGACCAGACCCTTTCTAGTTAAGAGCCCGCAGTAATAGTCCTGTGGACCCACTAGGTATGAGGTAGCTTCTCACTGTTGGGCTGTTGGCAATCCAGGTATCTGGGGCTGGTGCTCAGAGGTAACCAGACCATTCCATCAGTTTCCCTCTGTGTACATCCTAACCCCCTATATCCCATTCCCTCACTGCCTGCTCTTCCTTCCCAGCCAAACACAATGTCAGTCAGTCCTCTCTCCTTTCTTCCTTCTTTCTTCCTCACATAATTGTTAACTGAGAATTCCAGTATGTCACCAGATTGGCCATAATTTCCCAACTCAATTCCCAGTGATCTTTTCCTGCCTTTTCAACCCAGCTCCATGGCCTGGCACATTCAGGTAGAGACTAGATGGAGGACATCTTACGATGAGATGTACCTACCATTCCACACGTCTCGCTTAGGAAGGTTTGGCCCAGTCTTGTGCTTACTTCCGCTTCTGCACAGGCCGTGGCTTCACAATGCCCGATGAGAGACCGCAGTCAATGAGCTCAACAAGACACGCAGTGCATTCCCCGCCTCTTACAGGAGAAGGTCGTGACTGAGAGCCAGGCTCTGAGGCTGGACCATGTCAATTCATCTCCCAGTTCTATTAAAGTGTGCAATCTGGGACAAAAATGTACTTTTTTAAAAATAAAAAAATTAATTTTATTTATTAATTCTCTCTCTCTCTCTCTCTCTCTCTCTCTCTCTCTCTCTCTGCATATGCACACATGGGTGCAGTATGTGTTATATGAGTTTGGATCTGGATACTGTACATACATGGAAGACCGAGGACAGCATTTGGGATTTGGTTCTGTCTTTCCGCTGTGCATTCTGAGGACTGACCTCTATTATTAAGATTTTACCTGCTTCTTATCATTCTATTATAGAGTTTGCTTTCTTATTGACTCGTAGGAGATATTTAAAGTCAATATCAATCTTTTGAGTGCCACTCATTAATACGCTCTGCTTTGTGAATTTTCTCCCGGTGGTAAGTGCTTTTGTGTGTGTCTGGTTTAAAATCTTCACCTGCGGGCCCTGGATCTCACCTGGGCAGTGCAGTAGCGCTGACCTTGGTGGTGAAGGTGCAAGTGAGCCAGCCTCGAGGGCATAAGAGCAGGAGAGCTGCCTCTGCCCCTTGCTGGCTGTGGCATTGGGTCAGCTAGCCAGGGCAGTGCCGAGGAGCTCAGCCTCATGACGTGGGTGTGGATGCGGTTGGCTAACCCAGCTACTATCCAGGTCCAGAGCTTTGGGTTGGCCTACCCCAATATCTACCCCATATGTGAGCTGCTGAACTGTGTGAAGGGGGCCCGTCCTAAAGATCCAAAGCTGTAGAATCTTCAGGACACCAGGCAACAACACGATACCTAAGAGAAGTTCTGGTGAGGATCTAGTGCTGACAGTGCGGCAGAAGCCAGAGACTTTGAACCAGACAAATGGCTTATTACAATGGGGGGCATTTGCAAGTAAAGATGTGTGGACAAAACTGTCTACAATGGCAGACACCTGTGACACACTACAGCTTCCACACTGAGGGATTTTGGTGGGGGAGGGGATTTTGTTTTATTTATTTATTTATTTATTTATTTATTTATATTTTCTCATGGGAGAGGTTGCAAGAGTGGAGGACAGATATGAAGGGATGGGGAGGTGAGTGAAATTAGGACGTGAAATTCACAAAGAATCAATAAAATTTAAAAAAAGGAAAAAAGGAAAAAAAACTTCACTTGGGGCTGGAGAGATGACTTAGCAGTTAAGAGCACTGACTGGTTTTCCAGGTTCAACTCATAGTAACTACGTGACAGCTTATAACGATCTCTAACTCCAGTGTCAGCGGGGAAGCGGGAAGGGGTGGGTGGTTGGGTAGGGGAACACCCTCATTCAAGAAGGGGAAGGGTGTCCATTGTTGGTGGGATCGCAGACTGGTACAACCATTCTGGAAATCAGTCTGAAGGTTCCTCAGAAAATTGGACATTGAACTACCTGAGGACAGCTATACCTCTTGGGCATATACCCAAAAAGATGCCCAACATATAACAAGACACATGCTTCACTATATGTTCATAGCCTTATTTATAATAGCCAGAAGCTGGAAAGAACAGATGCCCTTCAACAGAGGAATGGATACAGAAAATGTGGTACATCTACACAATGGAATATTACTCAGCTATCAAAAACAATGACTTTTTATGAAATTCATAGGCAAATGGAGGCAACTGGAAAATATCATCCTGAGTGAGGTAACCCAATCACAGAAAAACACACATGGTATGCACTCATCGATAAGTGACTATTAGCCCAAATGCTTGAATTGCCCTAGATGCACAGAACACATGAAACTCAAGAGGGATGACCAAAATGTGAATGCTTCACTCCTTCTTTAAAAGGGGAACAAGAATACCCTTGGCAGGGAATAGGGAGGCAAAGTTTAGAACAGAGGCAGAAGGAGCACCCATTCAGAGCCTGCCCCACATGTGGCCCATACATATACAGCCACCCAATTAGATAAAGATGGGTGAAGCAAAGAAGTGCAGGCTGACAGGAACCGGATGTAGATCTCTCCTGAGAGACACAGCCAGAATACAGCAAATACATAGGTGAATGCCAGCAGCAAACCACTGAACTGAGAATGGGACCCCCGTTGAAGGAATCTTAGAAAGGACTGAAAGAGCTTGAAGGGGCTTGAGACCCCAAGAACAACAATGCCAACCAACCAGAGCTTCCAGGACTAAGACTATACATGGACTGACCCTGGGCTCCAACCTCATAGGTAGCAATGAATAGCCTAATAAGAGCACCAGTGGAAGGGGAAGCCCTTGGTCCTGCCAAGACTGAACCCCCAGTGAACGTGATTGTTGCGGGGGAGGGTGGTAATGGGGGAGGAATGGCAGGGGAACACCCATAGAGAAGGGGAGTGGGAGGGGCTAGGGGGATGTTGGCCCGGAAACAGGGAAGGAGAATAACAATCGAAATGTAAATAAGAAATACTCAAGTTAATAAAGATGGAAAAAAAAAAAGAAGGGGAAGGGTGGATGGGATAGGGGGTTTATGGATGGGAAATCAGGAAAGGAGATAAGATTCAAAATGTAAATAAAAAAATCCAATTAAAAAAGAAAAGAAAACTAGCTTATTCATTTCAGTTTTTATTTCTTCATCTATTCCATCATGAAATCTATAGATGATAGTTTTATTCCTTGTCTTCTAATATTTAGCTTTTCATTTCTTTCTATTACTTTATTTTATTGAGTGAGAACTCCTGTGGAAAGGGATTTTTATGTTCAATTTCATCGTTAGAGAATTAGCTGCCAATGTTCCGTTGTTCATTTTGACATTTGCTATCATCTCTCTTTGATGAGAGACAACCATTCCCACATCAAGAGAGGAGCAGATGCCCTGTAATGGAGTTACAGGAGGCTGTGAGCCGCCATGTGGTTGCTGGGAATTGAACCCAGGTCCTTTGGAATGGCAGCCAGTGCTCTTTATCACTGAACCATCTCTGCAGCTCCACGTTCAATTTTCTAAAAAAAATTGTTTTGTAGTTTCCTAACAATGCTTATATGCACAATTGTTATGCTTTATTTTTTGTAATATTTTTATCATTCTCTGATATCAATTTTATTTTGTCACATAGAATGGTTTCAATTTTTTTCCTATTCTTTAGAAAGTGTAGTTTAATGAACAGGTTTTTTCCTTTTTCTTTTCTTTCTTTTTCTTTTTTTCTTCAGGAGCTGAGGACCAAATCCAGGGCCTTGTACTTGCTAGGCAAGTGCTCTACCACTGAGCTAAATCCCTAACCCCAGTTTTTTTTCTTTAAACACTAGAAGACATTTTTCTTTAAACATTTTTACTTTAAACATTTTTCTTTAAATATTCATTAAGCTACCAATGGGTTTTCTTTTTAGTAAAGCTTAAGTTTGTAGACTTATTTTGAGTATGTCACTGGGCCCTTTCGACTTGTCTTCTCCTTGAGTCGGTTTTGGTAATTTGTGTTTTGTGAGGACACCTGTCTCTTTCATTTACACTGCCCAACTTACCAGCACAAAGCTTTTTGAAAAAAAACTTTATTCATTTTTATTTTATGTGCATTTGGTCATTTGCCTGCATGTATGTCTGTGTGAGCGTGTAGGATCCGCTGCAGCTGGAGTTACAGACAGTTGTGAGCTGTCGTGTGGGTGCTGAGAATTGAACCTGGGTCCTTTGGAAGAACAGCTAGTGCTCTTAACCACTGAGCCATCTCTCGGGGCTCTATACCATTAAAAAAAAAAAAAAAGAAAGAAAAAGAAAACAAAACCCCAAAAATCTCAATTGTTGAATTTTACCAATGAAGACTCAGGAGCCAGATGCCGGGTGATAGCTTGCTAGCTTAGAGAGGCCGATGAAGCACCCAGCTGACCTTCTCCTCAGCTGATGTCCCAGCCAGAAAGAATGTCCTTCTCTCATCTGTCTCTAAAATAATTTCGAACTGAATGTCCCTTCCTTCTACTTCCTGTGTGTCTCTCTATCCATCCTCCTGACTCCCTCTTACTCTCTCTCTCTCTCTTTTTTAAAAATAATCTTATGTTAATTCCCTATCAAGTGGTTGCTTGCTCTGCCTCTTGATTTATGGTTGACTTTGTTTAATCCTGTTTGCAGTACTCAAGCAGAAAGCTCTTGCATTAAAGGTGTATGCTAGGGCTGAGCCAGGTTTTTCCAGTAAGTAACACAGTCCCAGGGTTCACAGTGTGATCAACTATCCTGACATACTACATAAAGCATTTTGTAGCATTTAATTCATCTTTTAAAGGACTACAAGATTGTGGTATTGTCCCACTTTTCATTCTGATATTGGCAGGTTTGGCTTACTTCTTTTTTTTGCTGATATGTGTTGACTATTTCAAAGAAACATTAAAAAACATTTATTGCCACAAAGAATTACTTATAATTTTTAATTGCAAGACATAAAAATGAATATTAAATGATATCTATAAGTTAAAAACATATGATTTTAGAACACATGAGTATAGGTATACAAAAGAACATAGAAGACGTGACGTGGCAAAGGCTAGAAGTGACTAGAGAAGCTAGTGGTGTGCTTGTGATGGGGGTCTGAGGTGGGAGTATCCTGAACTGAGGATGGTCTGGATTACATATGGGATTCTTTTCTCATTAACACAAACAGAAAAAAAAGGATACACAAGGCCTTTGGATACAACTTTGAATTCTCCTGGAATTCAAGGGCTACATTTCAAGTTGTATAATATAAGCCACATTCTATTCTTTTAAAACAAAACACTGCAACTGTCTTAGTCAGGGTTTCTAGTCCTGCACAAACATCATGACCAAGGAGCAAGTTGGGGAGGAAAGGATTTATTCAGCTTACACTTTCACATTGCTTTTTGCCACCAAAGGAAGTCAGGACCAGAACTCAAGTAGGTCAGGAAGCAGGAGGTGATACAGAGGCCATGGAGAGACGTGACTTACCGATATGCTTCCTTTGGTTTGATCAGCTTATTTACTTATAGAACCCAAGACTACCAGCCCAGGGATGGCATCACTCACAATGGGCTGGGTCCTCCCACTCTTGATCATCCTCAAGGAAGTCTCCTTTCTCTGTGATAACTTCAGCTTGTGTCAAGTTGACACACAAAACCAGCCAGTACAGCAACAGAACATCTCTATTAACTCTTCATCCCACAAAGACAGAAAACTTAATTATAGTATATTTTAAGAATGTAGAAACAAGTCAGAGGCCCTGACAGGAAAGACTGTAGTGAGGCCGTAGAAAAGCACCTGCCTTGCTAACGATGGTAGAAGACCAGTGTCCAGTTTCATTCTCTTTGTGGACAGCCATTTGTCTCAAGACCACGTTTGAAAACACTATCTTTTCCTTATCGAATGATCTGCGTGCCCATGATGGAAACAGATTAGCTTGTATCTGAGCTGTTAATTCTCCCCTTCTAATTCACACCTTAATCTTTATAATCAGTACTTTAACCTCCCGAGTTCCAAAGCTTTGTGGTAGGTTTGAAATTGGGAGGCAGAGGTCCTCCCACTTTGTTCTCCTTCAAGACTGTTTGGCCTCTTCTGAGTCCCTTGCACGTTCCCTTGGACTTTGGATCCATATGGCAATTTCAGTAAGGTGGGGAACTAGGACTGTGACAGAGGCACATCAAATCAGTTCGGGATTTGTTGGCATCTTTAACAATAGATGTCTTCTGATATGGGGACTGCAAGCCTCCAAATTACTATGTGATCTCAATGTTCAGATCGAGCTAGGTGTTATCTGATGTGCTGGGTCACAGAGCTGGCATGCCCAGCAGGAGTACGCCATCAAATGTTAGCACGCACACACTGGTATCTCTAGCACTCCATGAAGGCACAAGTGGGTTACATGAGGAAAGGCCCCAAGTGGTCTACTCTTGATACATCCCTTCCAAAGCCTGAGCCCGAGTCCCCATGGACAGTTCCCTCTGCTGGATCGAGGAAGAGCAGGAGGAGCAAAGTCATGCTGGTTAACATGGTTCTGTGTGACCTGCCTGCCTTACCTAAACCTGGACAGTGGACCACTGTGTCCTCTTTCTGGGATGTGCTTGAAGGCAGTGGTAAGGAGAATCCCTTCCAGGGGACAGAACACTGTGCAGAACACTTCGTTGTTCCTTTGATTTAACAGAAGAAGTGTCTTCCAGGTAAGTGTCTATAATTGAGGAGGTCATTGTGGCCCATGGGTTGGTTACATAGTCAATGAACATCCATGGACTATAATTGTAAGATTGGGGAGAGTGAGTGTGGAGAGATCCATGGGTAGCCTTCCCATAGAAATGGGAAAGCATGTTAAGATGTCTGTCTCATGTTCATCTGCATCAAAGGCATCCTGAACAGGAAGGGTGTGAAGAACTAAGTGGATGGGATGCATTCTCTGAAGACCCCTGTCAGCCTTTCCCTGGCCATCCATCCCCTCACTGTTTGTAATGGTTAATCTTCACTGTCAACTTGACAGGACTTAGAATCACCACGGACCACACCTCTGGGTATGTTTCCAGAAAGGTTTAACTGATGAGGGATGTCTTAGTCAGGGTTTCTATTCCTGCACAAACATCATGACCAAGGAGCAAGTTGGGGAGGAAAGGGTTTATCCAGCTCACACTTCCACATTGCTGTTTGCCACCAAAGGAAGTCAGAACCAGAACTCAAGCAGGTCAGGAAGCAGGAGCTGGTGCAGAGGCCATGGAGGGATGTTTCGTACTGGCTTGCTTCCCCTGGCCTGCTCAGCTTGCTCTCTTATAGAACTGGACTACCAGCCCAGGGATGGCACCCCTCACAATGGGCTGGGTCCTCCCCCTTTATCACTAGTTGAGAAAATGCCTTACAGCTGGGTCTCATAGAGGCATTTCTTCAAACGAGGCTCCTTTCTCTGTGATAACTTCAGCTTGTGTCAAGTTGACACACAAAACCAGCCAGTATAAAGGGTGTTCCACATCGAGTGTGGGTGTCACCTTTCCAGGGACAGGGCTCCTAGAAAGTGTGAAAGGAGAGAGTGGTCTGAGCAAGGGTATCCACCTATGCCTGAATCTTTCTCTCCTGCCGTGACTTCCCTGACACAACTGAGTATGCCCTCAGACTCTCAGTCTAAACCAACTCTTCCCCAAGTGGCCTTTGTCAGGTATTTTGTCACAGCAACGGGGACCATAACTAATAATGTACTCAGAGAAACGATGAGTACCAGAGCTCAGGTGTCAGGGATGGACGCTATGCATGGGCTCAGCAGCATGGGCTTCCAACTCGCTTAGAGTCAGGCCCGCTCTACTTCTGTTCTTACAGAGAATGGCTTTGTTAAACGTTTAGCCTCCCATGCCCATTGTAACATCCCAGAATGCAAAGAACGTGTAGACACTGGTGTGTTACTAACTCTACCGTCCAGTTGCCCTGGCCGTCCAGGGTGTCTACATTTCACAGGGATGCTCTGGCTGTGAGGTGATTTATTTCAAGTTAACACTTGGACAAGTAAGAGACATTCTTAGAGATCGTTCTTACCGTGATCTTGAGCATCATCCTGGTGTTGTGTTTGTTGACACTGTTGTTACTTTTAGCATGTTGACCAGGATCCTCTTAGCTTGCCAGAGCTGTGTGTCAATCTCTCGGTTTATAGAAGAAGGTAGTTTTGAGATCCAAACCTCAGGTCTTATGAAAGTGGTAACATACAAGGCTAGTCTGGGATAGGCTAATATCACTGGATGGAAGGAGAGATACTCCTTCAAATTCCCAGAGAACAAAGCAGAAGAGGAAGCCCAGAGTTATGGGCAGTGCCCACACCTGGGACAGCATACATGAAGGTCCCAGGTTCCCACACTAACCCACCTTCTTATTATTTATTTATTTATTTATTTATTTATTTATTTATTTATTTATACATTCCAGATTTTATTCCCTCCTGGTCCATCCCCCAAGGGGTCCACATCTCCTACCCCCACTTTCCCCGGACTATCCCCGTCCCATCTGGACAAGGATGTCCCCATTCCACTCATCCCACCAGACCTCTAAACTTCCTGGGCCCTCCAATCTTTTGAGGATGAGGTGCATCTTTTCTGATTGAACCCAGACCTGGGAGTCCTTTGCTGTATGTGTGTTGGAGGCCTCATATCAGCTGGTTGGTGATCCGTTGTCTAAAAGATCTCAGGGGTCCAGGTTAGTTGAGACTGCTGGTCCTCCTACAGGGTTGCCCTCCTCCTTAGCTTCCTCCAGCTTTTCCCTAATTCAACCAGAGGGGTCAGCAGCTTCTGTTCATTGGTTGGGTGAACATATCTGCATCTGACTCGTTCGGCTGCTTGTTGTGTCTTTTGGAGAGCAGTCATGGTAGGTCCCTTTTTGTGAATGTCCCATAGCCTCAGTAATGGTGTCAGGTCTTAGGGCCCTCTCTTGAGCTGGAACCCACTTTGGGCCTGTCACTGGACCTTCTTTTCCTCAGGCTCTTTTCCATTTCCATCCCTGCATTTCTTTCAGACAGGAAGAATTATGGGTCAGAGCTTTGGCTGTGGGATAGCAACCTCATCCCTCACTTGATAGCCTGTCTTTCTGCTAGAGGTGGATTCAGAAAGTTCCCTCTCCCCACTATAGGGCCTTTCATCTAGGGTCTCCCCTTTGAGTCCTGAGAGTCTCTCACTTCCCAGGTCTCTGGTACATTCCAGAGGGTCTTCCCAACCTCCTTCCTCCCAAAGTTGCCTGTTTCTATTCTTTCTGTTGGCCCTCAGGGCTTCAGTCCCCCCCCCCCAATACCAGATCATGTTCCCCTATCCTCCCACCCCATCCTCTTTATTTCCCCTGTCCCCCCTCCCTCCTTCATTGTGATTGCTTTCTTCTCCCTCCCAGGTAGAACTGAGGCATCCTCACTTAGGCCCTTCAGCTTGCTGACCTTTTTTGAGTTCTGTGGACTGTATCCTGGGTATTCTGTACTTTTTTTTTTTTGGCTAATATCCACTTATTAGTAAGTACATACTGTGCATATCCTTTTGGGTCTGAGTTACCTCACTCAGGATGATATTTTCTAGTTCCATCCATTTGCCTGCAAAACTCAGGATGTCCTCGTTCTTAATAGCTGAGTAGTACTCCATTGTGTAAATGAACCACATTTTCTGTATCCATTCTTCTGTCCTGGGACATCTGGATTGTTTCCAGCTTCTGGCTATCACAAATAAGGTCACTATTAACATAGTGGAACATGTGCCCACATTCTTGAGAATTACTTTTTGGGGGGATTCATGAGATTTTTTCTTTATGAATGAAGAAGGGGGAGTTGGAGATGTTGATCTTAAAGGCCCATTCTGAGCCAGAGAACAGCAAAATGCCCACACCAGCATCACTGACTCTCTCAGGCTTGGCCACAACAAAGGCTCATTGTCTGTCATCAACCTTCACATCTATGAAGTAGGGACCCTAACATTTCCTTCACAGGCCTACCGTGATGAGGACCTGGTGAGCAAACATGATGAAAATGCTTTGTAAGCTGTGACTTTCAGTGTGCTGTCCCAAGGGACCATGTTAATGCTTTCAGTGTTTAGGAACAGTACAACCTCCTGCTATTCTTCTCCAGGGTTTCTTCTCCAGGCAGCCACCCAGAAAACTTCCTGAAGTACTCCGTCTTACCAAATAAGTCAATTCCCACATGGTCCCTCAATGAGGCATTGTCATCTGGGGGCCAATTAAGGAGTCCCTGGCTTGTTAGGACTGGGAAGACTGCTAGCTACCCCCCTCTTCAGCTCTTACCATATTCTCCTTTGAGTCCTATGAGCCCACCTGGGTCAAAATGAAACTCCAGAGTTTGCCTTCTCCCTCTTGCTGGCCTCTGGGATAGTCCCTTGATCACCCGGGGCAGGAACAGCTGTCAGCATCAGGAGAGATCTTGGCTAGAGTTAAGGTGCAGTTCTGACATTAAACATGATTCAGCATGTGATAGGCATGGCAGATTCCACCTCCACCAAAGAGACAGGTTGTGTTCTTGTGTTGGCTCTCCCATTGACTAGCTGCATGACCTTTGCTAAACCCCTCCCATCTCCAGAGTCAGCGTTCATTTATCTATGAAATAGGCAGGAAGGGTCATGATCAGTGTTTCTATCACTAAAGAGATAGGGTGGCCTACATTCAGTATGAGTCTGTCCTCAGACAGGCTGTTGCGTGTCTCTGAACTCCCTTTATCCCATCTATCAAAGGGGAGGCAGATGTTTATCTGGACTAGACTGTTTCTTCAGAGCTAAAAAGTGAGTCAACAACACGAGTAAGAAGAGTTAGGTCTGCGCTATGGACCTGATGCCGAGCAATGACATTGCAGAGGCCATGGTGGGGGCTGAGGCACTTCTGATTTGGATTGTTTGTGCTATAAATACACTCATCAGTGCCAATGTCATGGTAGCAACACATGTCACCAGACACTGAGCTTACACATCATTATACACTATTTCACTAAATGAATCCAGTATACGGGGTAGCTGTGGTGGTTTGACTATGCTTGGCCCAGGGAGCGGCACTATTTGGAGCTGTGACTTTGTTAGAGTAGGTGTGACCTTGTTGGAGGAACTGTGTCACTGTGGGCGAGGGCTTTGAGATCTTTGTCTTAGCTGTCTGGAAGCCAATCTTCTCCTATCTGCCTTTGGAATAAGAGATGGAACTCTAACTTCCTTCAGCCCCACGTCTGCCTGGATGCTGCCCTGTTTCCTCCTTGATGATAGTGGACTGAACCTCTGAACCTGTAAACCAGTCCCAACTAAATGTTCTTTTATAAGAATTGCCTTGGTCATGATGTCTGCTCACAGCAATCAAACCCAAACTAAGATAGTAGCCTTCAGAACACAGACTATGGTAAAATGTGGTCAGATCATCATCAGGATTTAAAGAGACTTAAACATTCGTTGCTTTTAGTATTTTTTTTTTTAGTATTTTTCCCAATGCTGTGAATCAAATTCTAGGCTTTAAGTACACTATCTAGTCAGGTGTTATATATCTGAGCTGTATCCTTAGCCACACTGTCTTTGATCTCAGTATAATACCTTTAATTTAGATTTAATTAACTTTTAATATTGACCATGTTTCAGGATCAGCTCATGGTATTTCATTTTTTAAATTCTAATTAATTAATTAATTAATTGTATTCACTTTACACCCTGCTCACTGCCCCCTTCTAGTCATCCCCTCCCACAATCCTTTCTTTATTCCCTTTCCCCTTTTCTTCTGAGCAGTGGGGGCCCCTTGGTTATATCCACCCTGGCACTTCAAGTCTCTGTGAGGCTAGGTGCTTCCTCTCTCACTGAGGCCAGACAAGGCAGCCCAGCTAGAAGAACATGTCCCACATACAGGCAACAGCTTTTGGAATAGCCCCTGCTCCAGTTGTTCCAGACCCACATGAAGACCAAGCAGCACATCTGCTACATGTGTGTAGAGAGGCCTAGGTCCAGCCTGTGTATGCTCTTTGGTTGGTGGTTCAGTCTCTGAGAGCGCCAAGGGTCCAGGTTAGTTGACTCTGTTGGTCTTCCTGTAGAGTTCCTTTCTCCTTCAGGGCTCATTTCAATGGCTCTGGTGGCCTATGGAGGGTTAGGCAAGGCCTTGTTTGAGGGCCCTGCTGTTAAGTTCACACAGTTCATCCTGTCTGAATAGCTCTCTGAGCTCCATGTAAAATGGAGGATGCCCTTTCTTAGTAGAGCTTCCTCTTCTCTGCCTAATTATAATTGAAGAACGTCTCTCAGCACAGATGTCTGGCCTTATTTGGAAGATGACCCTATACAAAGCTTCCTGCAAATACTGCTCTTTCCTCCTGCCTATATGATAAAGATGATTATGTACCCTGTGTTATGCCCTTACCTCCAACAAACCTAAGAACCATTATACGCCATTCCCTTGGCACAATAAAATGAGCTGTCTCTCTGAAGCTGACTCCCAGAAGTTCTTTCAGTCACACTAAGCCCTGCTAGCCACTTCTGCTACCTTCACCTTTGTGGTCTGGTGGCTGGTGACTCACAAGGAAAAGAGACCCATAAGATATTTCAGTCCAATCTTCAACTCTGCAATATTTAGGAAGCCAAGGCACAGTGAGAAGGCAGGGACGGCCATTCATGGTTATGGAGAGTTAGCCAGCTCTTACACCAGGTGCTCAGTGTAATCACACTTAATTCACAGTCACACACGACCCCAGACAGGAAGAGGTTACTGTTGGCAATTTACAGAAGCAACAGCTAAGGCAGGACAAAAGTTGCTTGAGAACCTGATGTATCAGGAAACCCACGTCTTACTATGCACCTAAGAGGCATGGTTCTCTGGGTGACTTTCCTCACTCCTTCTTCACTTTCACCCTAGGTCAGAAGCTAATCACTTAAACCTGCATTCAGGTCAGCATCCTCCCCCTTCCCCGGACCATGTTCTCCCTGCCTCTTAGCACATTCTTAAAGGCAGAATGTGCTAAGGGTACTGTTAAACCTTTCTAGGAGAAAGACTGAGTCCACAATACTATTGAAGCAAGCTTTATTTTAGGGTGCACTGGTCATTCTGACCCCTTGTCCCTAAATCAGGATTTTAGAAAGCATTACCTGCTGGGGTCTTGAAGACCCATTTATAGGAGGGGTATGGTGTTCACAGGGTCGAGTTGGCCGTTACACATTATGAGAAAAATCCAGTGAAAGAAAAGAACAAGGTAAGGATATGTATCATGTGAATGGAATCCCAAGTTTGGTGTAGGTTGGAAACATGTTTTCAGTGTATATCGGATCTAAGAAACAAGAACTTATTCTTAATTATTAAATAGAGCCTTAACCTTCAAGGACTTGACACCTATCAAATTGGAGGTTGTTTCTTAACTACAAACAGAAACCTTAATGAGCACAGGACAAACAGGAAGTTATTCTTAACCATCTTCAAACAAAAACCTGAACCTTCAAGGTCTGTTCCTGCTTTGGTCTCACAGTAGACCCTGCTGACCTCCACTGACCACGAATCATGGTGGGGTGTTATATCCCCCTGTGGTAGTAGATCTCAGATATTAGCTGCATAGTTCAGGAGGGGATAGAGACCTGACTCAAATGTGGTCTCATTGGAATTCAGGGCTCAGGGTCTGGGCAGTAAATGGATTTTAGGTCTTGACTGACTCATGGTCTATGTTCAGGTATTGACCGATTCACAGTCTATGTTCTGACTGCTCCTATTCTTTAGTCTGTTAAAGCAAAGAGGTCATTATTTCTTCACATGGAGTCATATCCTTGTAGTGTGTCCCCCAAGAGTCTCTTCCTTGTTGTACTCTTGTTGAGAGCATTCAGGATTCCCCACTGGGAACAGAAATGGCCCTTTTCCAGCTCTCCTGGGGGCCAAAAGAGAAGGCAGTGTTATAAAAACTCAGCAGTTCATTCCACTGGGAAGAGGGTAAGATGCAGAAGCTCTCTTGGTGTCTCAGGATCTTTAGGCAACATTGTCAGGAGCTATTCTGCTCTGTGTGGAGAAGGCAAAAGACTTAAGCCCCCTTAAGCTCCAAGAAACTTTGGTTATTTTCTGGAAACAGGGCTGCCCAGAATCTGGATTCTCTCACTGTGTTGTCCCACGGACTTCCTGGCTAATTTCTTTCCCACAAGAGCAAGAAACGGCCACTCACTGACAGCTTGTTGGATCCTTGGGTGGTAAGATGGCCAGTGGTCTTGGGCTTGTGGGTGGGGTCCAGACATGTGTGGGGCTAGAGATCAGAAGTAGCCAGAGCAGTTGTATCTAGGCCTTCCATGTATGTGTTCCAAGATCTTTGTGAAGCTTCCCCAAATTACCTGCTTCCTCTCTCTGTTGTGTTCCCTTCATTCCTGGCTCTCTGCCTTCCTTCCATTAGGAGAACTTACTGCTTCAAGCCACATTCTTCACAGGTATTGGGAACAAAATGCAACATCCTGAGCTCAAAACTCAATCCTCGAGAGAGCAGTGCTGGCCAATGTTGATGGGAACTTTTCTCCATCACAGAGAGGCAGCTTGACATGGTTCTTAGGGGACAGAGTCATGGCAGCTTTACTCTGGTTTTGTGAGGCAGGGTCTGCTGTGGACTCATCTGTCCTTGAGCAAGGTGTATAGCTGAGTCTGTTCTCAAAATCCTGACCCTCTGTCATGGGACATGGTGCACACCTTTAACTCCACACTTGGGATGCAGAGGCCCATGGATCTCTGTGAATTAGAAACTAGTCTAACCTGGTCTATATAGTGAGTTCAGGACATCCCAGGTTACCTAGTGGAAACACTGTCTCAGCAAAAAAAAAAAAAAAAAAAAAAAAAAGCTGATCTTCAACTTTCTAAGCTCTAGGATCACTGGGTAGAACCAAGACACCTGGTGGTGCTTTTGTCCCCCCTCCAATACAAAGTGTTACCATGTAGCTTGTTTCCCTGGAATTTACAACCCAGGAGTCCTCTTTCCACAGTGCAGTTCTCAGGCCTGAGCCAGGAGGCTGAGAAGAGACACTGTCCGGGAAGACAGAGGCTCTTGGTGGGGGAAAACATAAAAAACGATGGTCAGCTTATTGGATCATCTTCCACGCTATGGAACTGTATTTGAAAGAGGAGAGAAAGGGGGAGGGATTTTTCATCAATATCTGAAATTCCAGGATGTTTAAAATTTCTAAAATCTCCTTCAGTTGATTACCTCTGCCTTTAAAAATGCTGGAAGAGCTTGAAGGGGCTCGAGACCTCATATGAACAACAATGCCAAGCAACCAGAGCTTCCAGGGACTAAGCCACTACCCAAAGACTATACATGGACTGACCCTGGACTCTGACCTCATAGGTAGCAATGAATATCCTAGTAAGAGCACCAGTGGCAGGGGAAACCCTGGGTCCTGCTAAGACTGAACCCCCAGTGAACGTGATTGTTGGGGGGAGGGTGGCAATGGGGGGAGGATAGGGAGGGGAAGTACACATAGAAGGGGAGGGGGAGGGGGTTGGCCCGGAAACCGGGAAGGGAAATAATAAGCGAAATGTAAATAAATACTCAAATTAATAAAGATAAAAAAAAAAAAAGAATGTGCTAAGAGGCAGGGAGAGCATGGTTGGGGCAAGGGGGAGGATGCTGACCTGCATGCAGGTTTACGTGATTGGCTTCTGACCTGGGGTGAAAGTGAAGGATGGTGATAGCCCAGCCATGGGGGTGGGGAGGGAAGGTGAGCACTGAGGAGGACTTGATGTCTCTTTGCTCTTCAGTGCAAGGTTACCCCTGCTTTATTTATGGTGTTGGTTATTGCACTTGACTGATGCTCCATTGCAGTCCATTTTGAGTAGTGTTTGGAAGTCCCTGTCATGTATCTTCTCTTGACCAACTGTATGGATGTGCATAAGCATGTGTGTGGGAACGCAGTTCATTGCTGGGTAATGCACTCTGTGCTCAGTTGAGGGAGACATGCGCCCTTCCATATTGGAAGGAACAGTTGAGTTGGCTCTTCTCCCATTGGCTCCTGTGCTTTCCTCACGAGTGTGCATACTTCACCGTAACCATCCTGGTAGTCCTGAGGTGATGGGAGCCTAAGAGACTGAGCAAGTGGAGGTAGGGTTTACACTATAACTGTGCTGCACACGTTCATGCTTGAGTGATGCTCACCTCTGAGAAAGACCTCTTTGTTTTCCATTATTCTGTTGGAGAGGTTGCCTTTGTGTGTATGTACAGATTTTTTCCCCTGGTTCTCTTCATAAATCTTTTCAGTACTTCTTTTTAGTTCATTTGGGTCTGCCATTCTTTTCTGTATGGTAAATATTCTTCCATTTTCTTTTATATTAAATTTTAATAATTTAATTAATCTGTTTATACTTATTCAATTTACAATCCACTCACCGCCAAATTGTTAAAGACCTATTTAGTTTTATGTGTGTAAGCACTCTGTTACTGTTTTCAGACACACCAGAAGAGGGCATCAGATTCCATTATAATTGATCGTGAGCCTCTATGTGGTTGCTGGGAATTGAACTCAGGACCTCTAGATCAGCAGTCAGTTCTCTTAACCTTTGAACTACGTCTTCATATATTTTTTAAAGTAATTTTTTAACTCCTCCAAAACAACAAAGGTATTTATCTGGTTTGATTCTAAAAATTTGATCGCTCGATACTCAGGACTTTATGGTATACTGGGAATTGACTTTTGTGTGTGTGCGCACAGAGAGATAGGGATAAATAAAAGTGAGGTTACTACACGAATAGGCAGTCATCTGCATTTCCTGGAAGGACTGTCAGGTTCCTAGAGCACCGTACTGTAAAATTATGTCATGAATCATAAGGCAGTGTGGGGCTTGTGTCTGGCTTGTTCTAACATTTTCATCTGTCTGTTTACTCTCTTTTTTGCATATGTCTGTGGTGTGTGTGTGTGTGTGTGTGTGTGTGTGTGTGTGTGTGTGTGTGTGTGTTCTGTGAGTGACATGAAATTCTTCCTCAATTGCTCTCACCTTATTCACTGGGCGGAGTCTCTCACTTGAACCCAGTGCTCATCATTTCAGCGAGAGTCACTCACCCTCTTGCTGTGGACATCCTCTGTCTTTGCCTTCCCAGAGCTCTACTGAGGATGTGAGACAGCATACGACCTGTCATATACTATGTGGTGTTCCAGAGGTTATGTGAGATACCTATCTATGTGGTTGAATAGATTAATAGTTACCAATAATTAACAATTAGCTATTCAACATAATCCAGGGAAATGAGTGTCATCAGCTTCATTTTTTCGATGAAGAGACTGAGGACTGGGTAGTCAATTAACTTGGGAAGAGTGGAGAAAGTGAGCAGTGTGTTCAGAATCCACGCTCCAGTCTTCCTCCCTCTGTAGGTGCCATCTTGCTGGGCCACCATGCATCAGGTGTCCCAGTGGAATGCACACAGCTGAATGGGATTCTTTTACAGGCTTGGTGATTTGCATGATTCCAAGGCAGAACCAAAGTTGGGTTTCAGAGTTCATCCTGCTTGGCTTCTCCAGTGACCCCACGACCAACAGCATCCTCTTCCTTGTCTTCCTTCTCATCTACCTGAGCTCAGTCCTGGGCAACGGGCTCATCATCATGCTGGTCTGCCTGGACACACAGCTGCACACGCCCATGTACTTCTTCCTCTGTACCCTCTCCCTGTTGGATATGAGCTATGTCACCACCGCCATGCCCCAGATGTTGGTGCATCTTCTTGCTCACTCTAAGACCATCTCCTTTGCTGGCTGCGGTCTGCAGATGTACGTATTTGCGGCCCTGGGTATCACTGAGTGCACCTTCTTTGTTGTGATGGCTTATGACCGGTATGTGGCCATTTGCTATCCACTGCGCTATACTGTCATCCTCAGCTGGGGCCTGTGCATACGGTTGGCAGCAGGGTCTTGGATCTGTGGTTTCCTTTCCCCTTTGGTGCATACTTTCTTCACCATGAGTCTGCCATATTGTGGGCCCAACAGGGTCAACCACTACTTCTGTGAAGGTCCTTCAGTGCGGAGCCTGGCTTGCATGGATACCCACCTCATTGAGATGGTGGACCTGGTCCTGAGTGTTTCTATGATTATCACTCCAATCTCCCTCATTGTGGCCTCCTACATTCGCATTGCCATGGCAATTCTGAAGATCAAGTCCACCCAGGGCCGCTGCAAGGCTTTCTCTACCTGTGCCTCCCACCTGACTGTGGTTACACTTTTCTATGCTCCAGCCACTTACATCTACATGAAGCCCAACTCCAGCTACTCTCCTGAGCGAGACAAGCAGATCTCAATCTTTTACAATGTCTTCCCTGCCTTGCTCAACCCTGTGGTCTACAGTCTGAGAAACAAGGACATCAAGAGAGCATTTCTCAAGGTGATAGGACGTGTTAGGGTGGACTTGTGAAGCAGGATGGTAAAGCCTTAGATAAACATTGCATAAAATGTTCAGTGTTTAAGACATAGTGTCTTTGTTGTATGTAAGCAACATTGTGCATGTGACTGGAACTGGGGACGTTTATGAAACTGAGAGGGCTGTCTTGATGAAGTATAGTTTTACAGAAAACACCACCATATCTTAGGGGCTATAAGTGGAGAGACTCACTCATTCCTCACATTTGCGCAAAATTTGTTGGGAATTCATTCTTGTAATCAGTCTCAGTTCTGTCCTGAAAGAGCCATCTGGTATACAATACATTCAAGAACAGAAGGAATGGAATAGTGGGTAAGACCTATAAGATCTCAGTTTCTCGATAGCGATCAGCCTCCCTTGGCAGACATTCTTTTGCCAGTGAAAGCATCAAAATCCAGCCTGACAGCAAGAGGTTGGGAAATATTTTACTTCCACAGAGAAGCAGTGTACGTCATGTGACAGTGGTCTGGTGTTTATAGTTCCAGTATAGAGAAATGAATAATTACTAGGAGTTATGTAGCGGGCTGTATTTTCCTGGAAGCCCACTGCATACATGTAAGTCAGCAGGAGTCACATGTTGTTAGTGATATTGTAATAGAAACAGTAGAGGCTGATGTGCTGTAGGCTAAGTAATACAGCACAGGTTGTCATTATTAAAAGTAAAGCAGTGTGGAACGGAAGTACAGGTTGACACCAAGCTTCCTGCCTAAATTCAATGTAGTCTCTGGTTAAACATAATGAAGTCCACCTTGTGTGGTCAAGTGGAAGCTGAGGGAGCTGGATTTCCTTGCAGAAGTCCCAGCTCTTGCTGCAAGTGGCATGAAGCATCTGAGGACACGTCTCCCCTGTGACAGCTGACGCTCGTCCTTTCCTACACTGAGGTGGTGGTGTCCTTTACCTACCAGCTCCAGAGTAGCTCTTGTCTGGCCAATCAGCAAATTCCTCTGTGCTTCAGGGCCCGAACTATTCTTTCACTAATGATGTCTGCCTCCTGATTTTCTTCTTTAACCATGGTTGTGGGGTGTGCCCTGAATATAATCCATTGATAGGATTTATTATTTAGTGTGGGTTCATGTTAAGAGAAGGCTTTATAAACCCCACGCCAACTTGGACTTTTCAATGTGTCTAGAAACAATGTTGAATTTCAGATCTTCCTGTGTCCACCTCGCATTACTGTGATTATGGGTCTATGACATAAGACCTGCTGATACTTCAGTTTCTGGATGATGTCCTTTGTATCATAAGGGCCTCACTTTGGTAAAATCCACCTCAGTCACTTTTATCTCTGTCTCTTAGAATATATCCAAGGTATAATTTCCTAATGCAAGGTCCTGAGAAATCCTCCTAGATTTTAAACGTTTCATTTACATTTTGATCCATTTTGTGGTAATTTTGTTCACAGTATGTGACCGTGGTCCAGTTTCATTCTTTTGTGTGTGGATGTCCATCTTCTCACCATTGTCTGTTGAAAGCAGTGCTTGTCTCATTGAGTGATCTTTACATCCTTGACTATTATTGGTTGATGTACATTTTAGTGCTTCTGTTGATTTAATTGAGATAATGTCATCTTTTTGGACCCCCCTTTGCCTTTGCCTAAACAATTCTCTGCCTTCTTCCTCCCTCCCCAGAAAGGCAAAATCTGCCTTGTCAACATAGTTGAGATTTTTCATGGCCTTAACTATGGTCCAGATGTATTAACCAAAATAATTGTCAAGTTTTGTGTAAAATAACTATTATGCCCTCTCAGGAGTGAACAATTCAAGGTTCCTCTGATCATAATGTAACTGTTATAATTTATTAGTTTTTGCTCTTAAATTGGCATCCCAGAAATTGGGCAGCAAGAGGTTCTTCAGAGGATTGACCCTACTCTGTTCTAGCTACCAATAAAAAGGACTTAAAAATCTTAATTGGTGTAACCAACATGGTTGTCAAGAACTATCGTGTTTGTGTCAAGGTTTGGACTGTCAGTCTTATTATAGTCAATCTCTTGTGAGCCTTTTGCCACCATCTTTCCTTTTTGGTTGCTATGGATGTGAGATTGGAAATCAGGAGCCCTCCAACCTTCTTTTTTTCAAGATTCTTTTTGCCTTTTCTGAATCCCTTGCAATTTCCACTGACTTTTAGGACCCATTTGGCAATTCTAAAAAATGTGGGAGTGAGGACTATGAGAGAAATACATTGAATTTGTAGAGCAATTTAAGAATCATTGGCCTCTTAACAACAGAATGTCTTCTAATATAGGAACCAGAAGGCATTATGTAATCAGAGGGCCTCATTGCCCATGATGAGCCAGATGTTATTTATCATACAAGTTTACAAAGCTGTGACACAGAAGGTGTATACCACAGAATGACAGTGTGCAAACACAGCTAACTCTTATGTGAACATAAGAAGATTGCTCAAGGAGGTGACCCAAGATAGTAGGGGTTTTCTTCTTTTATTCTTTTTTCTTTTCTTTTCTTTTCTTTCCTCTCTTTCTTTCTTTTCTTTCTTTCTTTCTTTCTTTCTTTCTTTCTTTCTTTCTTTCTTTCTTTCGACAAGGTTTCTCTGTGAAGCCCTGGTTGTGCGCTGGAAAAAGCTCTGTATTTTAGATTGGACTTGAACCCACAGAGCTCGGCCTGCTTCTTCCTCTTGAGTGCTGGGATTAAAGACATGCACACTACAAACCAGCTATAATTGTAGTTTTAGTTAACTTTTAATGTTGAATGTGTTTTAGGACCAGCTTACAGTATTTTAAAAATCATGTCAATGCTATGGTGGCCTGTGGTAGGTCAGGCAAGACCTCTCAGACCACTCTTCACCTTTGGAATCTTTAAGAGTCTAAGGCACAACAAGAAGTCAGGGATGGACATTCATGGCTCTGGAAAGTCGGCCATCTCTGGTACCAGGTACTCACCATAATCATACTTAGTTCTCTCAGCAACCCTAGATGGGAAGAAGTTATTCTCGGCAATTTACAGAGGAGACAGCTGAGGCAGGGCCACAGTGAGTTTTAGAGAGAATGTTCTAGAACCTGATATATCTGGAAACCATGGGCGAGTTCCCGCACTCCACTGGGAGGGAGAAGACACTGCTGCCTGCCTATGATGATATACCAGAGTTGACTGTTAAGTACCTGCTGGAGCAGTGATGGCTCAGGTATTGGATATAGAGTTGAAGCAGGAATAGACTCAGGTGTTGTCTCATTGGAAGTGAGGGAAGGGTTTGGGCATTAAATGAGGAATTTAAGGCCTTGACTTGTATATCAGGTGACAGTGTCACCTCTGTTCTGAGCTGCACATATTGCCCAAGTTGTCCTGAAATGGAGGTCATGGTTCCTTCATTTGCTAGTTGTTTCCCCTGCCCTGTTCCCCAAGAGTCTCTTCCAGGTAATGTTTTTGTTTACAACATTCAGGAAATCCCCTCTGGGAACAGAAATGTCTCTTTTCCTACTCTTCTGGGGAGGCTTAGAGGGAAGGTAGGGGCCCAAAGTCACAGCAGCTTGTACCATGGGAGAAGTTTGACAATCGGAGACTCAATTTGCTATGCAGGTTCTCCACCCTCAGAAGCCAAGCCCAGCCTGCTCTGAGGGGGAAAAGGCTGGAAACTCAGCTACTTGAACTATCAGAAACCTTGGATGTGTTCTGTATAGTGTGCTACATATAATATCAACTCTCTGGATCCAGTTATTTAGTGATTTTCCTGGTTAGTCTCTGCCCCAAGAGCAAGAAGCAGCTATTCAGTGGCACCTTCTTGGACCCAGGAGTGGTAAGGTGGTCACTTGTCTCGGCTTGTTGGAGGGATGCAGGCATCACAAGGGGGTGAAGATCAGAAGTAGCAGGACCACCTTTTTCGATTGTGTACACATCACCATAGACCTGCAGAAGACTAATACGAATCTGGTGGTCAGGATGAATAATGATATGACAAAGTTGTGACCTTGCTAAGAAATACATCTGATGTCAGGATGCCCAATGATATGACCTGTAATCTTTCTGAGAAACCAACATCCTGCTGAGTAATGATATGACAAACCTGTAACCTTTTTGAAAAACCAACATCCCGTTGACATCAGCTGACCACAAGAGCTGTGTCCTTGGCCTGCATAGATGTTTCACACTTCCCCCCTCCCTCTGTTACCCCTATTATGGTATAAATTCAGCCTTTGGAAAAAATAAAATTTTTGCCTTTTTCAGACTCTTGTCTTGGTGTCCTTCTTCGAGTCTCTTGTCCTCCATTCTCTTCCAGGTACCCTCTGCACCCTCGTTGACTGTCTTGTTTGGCCTTGTTGACAACTGGCCAGGACACCCCAACACATCAGAAAGCAAGATTCAGAGTTAAAATCACACCTCATGATGATGATAGATGAATTTAAGAAGAACATAAATAACTCCCTTAAACAAATATACACAACACAGGTAAACAAGCAGAAGCCCTTAATGAAGAAACACAAAAATCCCTTAAAGAATTATAGGAAAACACAACCAAACAGGTAAAGGAATTGAACAAAACCATCCAGGATCTAAAAATAGAAATAGAGACAATAAAGAAACCATAAAGGGAGATAACCCTGGAGATAGAAAACCTAGGAAAGAGATCAGGAGTCATAGACTCAAGCACCACCAACAGAATACAAGAGATAAAAGAGAGAATCTCAGGGGCAGAAGATACCATAGAAAACATTGATAAACAGTCAAAGAAAATGAAAAAACGCAGAAAGTTCCTAATCTAAAACATCCAGGAATCCATGGCATAATGAGAAGGTCAAATCTAAGGATGATAGGTATAGAAGAGTGTCGCGCGCCCAATGTCCCGCCAGCAAGAACGATGCGCGGCAACAGGATTCTTCTGTGAACAAGCCTTTACTGTGTTACAGCTCTTCTTAGTGTTACAGCTCTTCTTAGTGTTACAGCTCTCTTGAACAGGGACCCCGAGCAGCAAAATCGCTCGGCTTATATAGACAACAGTATGCTAATTATCTCTCAGGGATTGGTGGGGCTTGGATCACCCCACTACTTGTCCTCCAGTGAAAGGCGGAGAATGAATCACCTCATTAGCATATTAACGGTCAACTGACACCTGGTGCATAAACTGCACATGTGCAGTACCGCTGTTCACCACTAGAGGGAGCCCTAGCAATGGGACAAGCCTGCACATGCGCAGTAAGTCGTTTATATCCAGACAAGGCTGGATGTCGGCGCCATCTTTGTTTCGCCGCGCCGCTCTCTACAGAAGAGAGTAAAGATTCCCAACTTAAAGTGCCAGTAAATATCTTCAACAAAATTATAGAAGAAAACTTTCCTACCCTAAAGAAAGAGATGCCTATGAAGCATACTAGAAGCCTACAGAACTCCAAATAGATTGGACCAGAAAAGAAATTCATTCTGTCACATAATAGTCAAAACCCCAATGTACAAAACAAAGAAAGAATATTAAAAATAGTAGAAGAAAAAGGTCAAGTAACATATAAGGACAGACTTATCATAATGACACCAGAATTTCTATAAAGACTATGAAAGCTAGAAGATTCTGGGCAGATGACATACAGACTCTTAGAGAACACAAATGCCTGCCCAGGCTACGATATTCAGCAAAACTCTCCATGACCATAGATGGAGAAACCAAGATATTCCATGACAAAACAAAATTTACACAATATTTTTCCACAAATCCAGCCCTACAAAGGATAATAAATGAAAAACTTCAAAACAAGCAAGTTACAGTCTAGAAAAAGCAAGCAAGCAATCTTCTTTCAACTAACCCAAAAGAAGATAGCCACACAAACATAATTCCACTTCCAACAACAAAAATAATAGGAAACAACACTTATTGGTCTCATATCTCTCAACATTAATGGAGTAAATTCCCCAATAAAAAGACATAGACTAACAAACTAGATACATAAACAGGATCCAACATTTTGCTGCATACTGGAAATGCACCTGAGTGACAAAAATAGACACTTACTCAGAGTAAAGGGCTGGGAAAAATTTCTCCAAGCAAATCGTCCCAAGAAACAAGCTGGAGTAGCCATTACAATATCAAGTAAAATCGACTTTTAACCAAAAGTTATAAAAAAGTATTAGGAAGGACACTTCGTATTCATCAAAGGAAATATCCACCAAGAAGAACTCTCAATTATGAATATCTATGCTCCAAATGCAAGAGCACCAACATTCATAAAAGAAACTTTAGTAAAGCTCAAAGCATACATTGCACCACACAGAATAACAGTGGGAGACTTCAACACCACACTCTCATCAATGGACAGATCATGGAAACAGAAACTAAGCAGAGACACAATGAAATTAACAGAAGTTATGAACCAAATGGATTTAACAGTTATTTATAGGCCATTTCATCTCAACACCTCATGGTACCTTCTCCAAAACTGACCATAAAACAGGCTTCAACAGATCCAAGAAGACTGAAATAATCCCATGCATCCTATCGGATCTCCACAAACTAAGACTGGTCTTCAGTAACAACAAAATGATAGGAAGCCCACATACACATGGAAGCTGAACAATGCTCTACTCAATGATAACTTGCTCAAGGAAGAAATACAGAAAGAAATTAAAGAACCCTTTTTGCCAAGATGGCGTCGAAAGTGAAGAAGGAAGCTCCTGCCCCTCCCAAAGCTGAAGCCAAAGCAAAGGCCTTGAAAGCTAAGAAGGCAGTGATGAAAGCTGTCCACAGCCACAAAAAGAAGAAGATCCGAACGTCACCCACTTTCCAGTGGCCCAAGACCCTGTGCCTCCGGAGGCAACCAAAATAACCTTGAAATAGTGCACCCAGGAGAAACAAGCTTGACTACTATGCTATCATCAAATTCCCACCGAGTCAGCCATGAAGAAAATAGAGGACAACAACACGCTTGTGTTCATTGTGGATGTTAAGGCCAACAAACACCAAATCAAACAGGCCTTGAAGAAACTCTATGACATTGATGTGGCCAAAGTCAATACTCTGATAGGGCCTGATGGAGAGAAGAAGGCATATGTTCGCTTGGCTCCTGATTATGATTCTCTAGATGTTGCCAACAAGATTGGGATCATCTAAAGTGAGTCCAGATAGTTAATTCTAAATATATACTTCTTTTCCACCATAAAAAAGAAATTAAAGACATTTTAGAATTTAATGAAAATGAAGGCACAACATATCCATACATATGGGACACAATAAAAGCAGTGATAAGAGGAAAACTCATAGCTCTGAGTGCCTCCCAAAAGAAACAGGAGAGAGCTTACACTGGCAGCTTGACAGCACACCTGCAAGCTCTAGAACAAAAAGAAGCAAATATATACAAGAGGAGCAGAGGGCAGGAAATAGTCAAATTCAGGACTGAAATCAACCAAGTAGAAACAAAAAGAACTATGCAAAGAATCAACAAAACCAGGAGCTTGTTGTTTGAGAAAATCAACAAGATAGATAAACCCTTAGCCAGACTAACCAGCGAGCACAGAGAGAGCATCTAAATTAACAAAATCAGAAATGAAAAGGGAGACATAACAACAGAATTGGAGGAAATAAAATAAATCATCAGATCATACTACAAAACCCTATATTGAACAAAACTGGAAAATCTGGATGAAATGGACAGTTTTCTCAACAGATATCAGGAACCATAGTTAAATCAGGATCAGTTCCATCTAAACAGTTCCATAACTCCTAAAAAAAAAAAAAACAAGCACATTAAATGTCACAAAAAAAATTCTAGGACAAATGGATTTAGTGCTGAATTCTATCATACCTTCTTAGAAGACCTAATACCAATACTGTCCAAACTATTCCACAAAATAGAAATAGAAGGAATACTACCCAATTGATTCTGTGAAGCTACGATTACACTTACACATAAGCTACACAAATACCCAACCAAGAAAGAGAACTTTAGACCAATTTCCCTTACGAATATGGATGACAAAATACTCAATAAGATTCTCACAAACTGAATCCAAGAACACATCAAAATGATCATTCATCATGATCAAGTAGTCTTCATCCCAGGAATGCAAGGATGGTTCAATATATAGAAATCTATCAATGTAACCCACTATATAAACAAATTCAAAGAAAAAACCCACATGATCATCTCATTAGATGCTGAGAAAGCATTTGACAAAATTCAGCACCCCTTCATGATAAAAGTCTAGAAAAGATTAGGAATTCAAGGCCAATACCTAAACAAAGTAAAAGCCATATACAGCAAACCAAGAGCCAATACCAAACTAAATGGAGAGAAACTTGAAGCAATCTCACTAAAATCAGGGACTAGACAAGGCTGCCCCTCTTTTTCTACCTATTCAATATAGTACTTGAAGTCCTAGCCAGAGCAATTAGACAACAAAAAGGTCAAGGGAATAGAAAATGTAAAAGAGGAAGTCAAAAATACCACTTTTTGCAGATGCCATAGTAGTATATTTAAGTAATCCTGAAAATTCCACCAAAGAACTTCTACAACTGATATAGAACTCTGGCAAAGTGGCTGGATATAAAACTTACTCAAATCAGTAGCCTTACTGTACTCAAAGAATAAACAGGCTGAGATAGAAATTAGAGAAACAACACCTTTTACAATAGTCACAAATAATATAAAGTAACTCAGGGTGATTCTAACCAAGCAGGTGAAAGATCTGTAGGACAAGGTCTTCATGTCACTGAAGAAAAAATTGAAGAAGACCTCAGAAGATGGAAAGATCTCCAATGCTTATGGATTGGCAGGATTCATAGAGTAAAAATGACTACCACTGCAATCCCCGTCGAAATCGCAAGTCAATACTAGTCAATACTGAAGTATTGACAGAGTTAGAGAGAGCAATTTATAAATTCATTTGGAATAACAAAAATCCAGGGGGTTGGGGATTTAGCTCAGTGGTAGAGCGCTTACCTAGCAAGCGCAAGGCCCTGGGTTTGGTCCCCAGCTCTGAAAAAAAAGAAGAAAAAGAAAATCCAGGATAGCCAAAACTTTCCTAAACAGTAAAAGAACTTGTGGAGGAATCACCATCCCTGACCTCAAGCTATATAACAGAGCAATAGTGATAAAAACTGCATGGTATTGGTACAGAGACAGGCAGATAGATCAGTAGAATAGAACTGAAGACCCAGAAATGAACCCACACACCTTTACCACTTGATCTTAGACAAAGGAGCTGAAACCACCCAGTGGAAAAAAGACAGCATTTTCAACAAATAATACTGGTTCAACTGGAGGTAAACATTTAGAAGAATAAAAACCAATCCATTCTAATTTCCTGTACAAAGATCAAGTCCAAGTGGATCTTAGGCCTCCACATAAAACCACAAACACTGAAACTAATAGAAGTGAAAGTGGGCAAGAGACTCCAACACATGGGCATAGGGAAAATTTCCTGAACAGAATACCAATGGCTTATGCTCTTGAAAAATGGGACTCCATAACATTGCAAAGCTTCTGTAAGGCAAAAGACACTGTCATTAGGATTAAGCTATAACCCACAGATTGGGGAAAATGTCTTTACCAATCCTACATCCTATAGAGAGCTAATATCCAATACATACAAAGAACTCAAGAAGTTAGATTCCAGAGACTCAAACAACCCTTTAAAAAATGGAGTACAGAGCTAAACAAAGAATTCTCATGTGAGGAATATCGAATGGCTGAGAAACATCTAAAGAAATGATCAACATCTTTAGTCATCAGGGAAGTACAAATCAAAACAACCCTGAGATTCCACCTCACACCATGAGAATGGCTAAGATCAAAAACTCAGGTAACAACAGATGCTGGCGAGGATGTGGAGAAAGAGGAATACTCCTCCATTGTTGGTGGGATTGCAAGTTGGCACAGCCACTCTGGAAATCAGTCTGGTGGTTCCTCAGAAAATTGGACATTCCACTACCTAAGGACCCAGGTATACCACTCCTGGGCATATACCCAAAGATGCTTCAACATATAACAAAGACACATGCTCCACTATGTTCATAGCAGCCTTACTTATAATAGCCAGAAGCTGGAAAGAACCCAGTTGTCCCTCAACAGAGGAATGTATAGAGAAAATGTGGTACATTTGCACAATGAAATACTACTCAGCTATTAAAAATAATGACTCATGAAAATCATAGGCAAGTGGATGGAACTAGAAAATATCATCCTGAGTGAGGTAACCCAATCACAAAAAACCACACATGCTATGCACTCACTGATAAATGGATATTCTCCCAAAATCTTGGATTATCCTAGATACAATCCACAGACCACATGAACCTCAAGAAGAAGGATGACCAAAGTGTGGACTCTTTGGCCCTTCTTAGAAGGGGGAACAAAAATATTAATAGGAGGAGATACAGAGACAAAGTTTTGAGCAGAGTCTGAAGGAATGGCCATTCAGAGACTGCCCCACCTTGGGATCCAGCCCATATACATACATATACCAAACCAAGTCACTACTGGTGATTCCAAGACACGCATACTGATAGGGTCCTCATATAGCTGTCTCCTTAGAGTCTCTCCCAGAGCATGACAAATATATAGACGGATTCTGGCAGCCAATCATTGAACTGAGAATGGGGTCCCCACTGGAGGAGAAAGGATTGAAGGAGCTAAAGGGTTTTGCAAACTCAGAACAACAACAGTACCAACCAACCAGAGCTACCATTGGACTAAAATACCATCCAAAGTGTACACATGAACAGACCCATGGGTCCAGCTGCATATGTAGCAGAGGATGGCCTTGTTGGGGACCAATGGGAGGAGAAGCCCTTGGTCTTGCAAAGGCTAGACCCCCTAATGTAGGGGGATGTCAGGGTGGGGAGGTGGGAAAAGGTGGATGGATGAGTGGGGAAGCACGCTCATAGAAGAAGGGGCATGGAGAATGCAATAGGGAGTTTATTTATGGGATACCTGGAAAAGGGATTATACTTGAAATGTAAATAAAAAGTATCCAATAAAAAAAGAATTGACAAATGGGACCTCATAAAATTGCAAAGCTTCTGTCAGACAAAGGACACTGTCAATAGTACAAGACGACAACCAACAAATTGGAAAAATATCTTTACCAATCCTACATCCAATAGAGGGCTCATATCCAATATATTCAAAGAATTCAAGAAGTTAGACTCTAGAGAATCAAATAACCCTTTAAAAATGGGGTACAAAGCTAAACAAAGAATTCTTAACTGAGGAATATCGAATGGTTGAGAAGCACCTAAAGAAATGGTCAACATCCTTTGTCATCAGGGAAATGCAATTCAAAAAACCCCCTGAGATTCCACCTCACCCCTGTCAGAATGGTTACAACTACTCTGAAATTTCAGTCTGGTGGTTCCTCAGAAAATTGGGCATAGTACTAACTGAGGACACAGCTATACCACTCCTGGGTATACGCTGAAAAGATGTGCCAACATATAATAAGGACATATGCTCCACTATGTTCATAGCAGCCTTATTAATAATAGCCAGAAGCTGGAAAGAACCCAGATGCCCTTTGACAGAGGAATGGATAAAGAAAATGTGGTACATCTACACAATGGAATACTACTCAGCTATCAAAAAGAATGACTTCATGATCTTGAAAATAACATCCTGAGTGACATAACCCAATCACAAAAGAACTCACATGGTATGAACTCACTGGTAAGCGGATATTAGCCCCAAAGCTCGAATTACCCAAGATACAATCCACAGACCACGTGAAGCTCAGGAAGAAGGATAACCAAAGTATGGATGCTACAGATCTTCTTAGAAGGGGGAACAAAAATACTCACAGGAGGAAATATGGAGACAAAGCATGGAGCAGAGATTGAAAGGTCATCCAGAGACTGCCCCACATGGGGATATATTCCATGTAAAACTACCAAACCCAGACAATATTGCAGATGCCAAGCAGTGCATGCTGACAGGAGCCTGATATAGCTGTCTGCTAAGATGCTCTACCAGAGCCTTACAAATACAGAGGCAGATGCTTACAGCCAACCACTGAATTGAGAACAGGGTCCTCCGGGGACGAACTAGAGAAAGGACTGAAGGAGCTGAAGGGTTTTGCAACTGCATAAGAAGGCACTATCAAGGGGTTGGGGATTTAGCTCAGTGGTAGAGCACTTGCCTAGGAAGCGCAAGGCCCTGGGTTGGGTCCCCAGCCCCGAAAAAAAAAACAAAACAAAAGAAGACACTATCAACCTAACAGACCCCCCTTCCCCAGAGCTCCCAGGGGCTAAACCACTATCCCAAGAGAACACAGGCATCGAAGTATGGCTCCATCCACATATGTAGCAGAGGATGGCCTTGTCAAGCATCAATGGAAGAAGAGGCCCTGGTCCTGTGAAGGCTCAATGCCACAATGTAGGGGAACTCCATGGTGGGTAGGTTGGAGGAAGTGGGTGGGTGGGTGAGGGAGCACCCTCATAGAAGAAGGGTGGTGGTGGTTGGATAGTGGGTTTCTGGAGGGGAAACAGGGAAATGGGATAACATTTAAAATGTAAATAAAAAATACAATTAGATATCTCAGACCAATCTTCAGCTCTGCAATATTTAGGAAGCCAAGGCACAGGCAGAAGGCAGGGACAGCCATTCATGGTCGTGGAGCGTTAGCCAGTTCTTACAGCAGGTGCTCAGTATAATCACACTTAATTCACAGTCACACACAACCCTAGACAGGAAGAGGTTACTGTTCACAATTTACAGAAGTGACAGCTAAGGCAGGACAAAAATTGCTTGAGAACTTGATGTATCTGGAAACCCACGTCTTATTATGTACCTAAGAGGCATGATTCTCTGGGCAAGTTTCCTCACTCCACTGGCAGTGGTACTGTTGAACCTGGGAATTTCTAGGAGAAAGACTGATTCCACAATACTATTGAAGCAAGCTTATTTTAGGGTGCACTGGCCATTTTTGACTGCTTATCTCAAATCAGGATTTTAGAAAGCAGTCCCTGTTGAAGTCTTGAAGACCCTTTTATAGGAGGGATATGGTGCTCACAGGGTTGAGAGTGTTGGCTGTTACAAATTGTGAGAAAAATCCAGTGAAAGGAGAAACAGGGCAAGGATATGTATTATGCAAATGGAATCCCAAGTTTGGTGTAGGTTGGAAACATGTTTTTAGTGTACATCAGATCTAAGAAACAAGAAGTTATTCTTTTTTTTAAAGATATATATATTCTCTCTCTCTCTCTTTCTCTCTTCCTTCCTTCCTTCCTTCCTTCCTTTCTTTCTTTCTTCCTTCCTTTCTTTCTTTCAAGATTTATTTATTATAAGTACACTGTTGCTGTCTTCAGACACACCAGAAGAGGGCATCAGATCTCATTACAGATGGTTGTGAGCCACCATGTGGTTGCTGGGAATTGAACTCAGGACCTCTGGAAGAGCAGTCAGTGCTTTTAACCGCTGAGCCACCTCTCCAGCCCCAAGAACTTATTCTTAATTACAAATGGATACCTTAACCTGCAAGGACTTGACACCTATCAAAGTGGAACTTATTTCTTAACTACAAACAGAAACCTTAATGAGCACGGGACAAACAGGAAGTTATTCTTAACCATCTTCAAACAAAAACCTGAACCTTCAAGGTCTGTTCCTGCTTTGGTCTCACAGTAGACCCTGCTGACCTCCAATGACCACGAGTCATGGTGGGGTGTTATATCCCCCTGTGATAGTAGATCTCAAATATTTGCTGCATAGTTCAGGAGGGGATAGAGACCTGACTCAAATGTGGTCTCATTGGAATTCAGGGCTCAGGGTCTGGGCAGTAAATGGATTTCAGGTGTTGACTGACTCATGGTCTATGTTCAGGTGTTGACTGATTCACAGTCTATGTTCTGACTGCTCCTATTCTTCAGCCTGTTAAAGCAAAGAGGTCATTACTTCTCCACATGGAGCCATATCCTTGTAGTGTGTTCCCCAAGAGTCTCTTCCTTGGCATGCTCTTGTTGAGAGCATTCGGGGAACCCCACTGGGAACAGAAATAGCCCTTTCCCAGCTCTCCTGGGGGCCAAGTGAGAAGGCAGCAGTTTTACCCAGCAGTTCATTCCACTGGGAAGAGGGTAAGATGGGGAAGCTCCCTTGGTGTCTCAGGATCTTATAGGCAACATTGTCAGGAGCTGTTCTGCTCTGTGTGGAGAAGGCAAAATACTCAGTTCCCATTATGGTCTAAAAACCTTCATTATTTTCTGGAGACTGGACTGCCCAGAATCTGGATTCTCTCACTGTGTTGTCCTAGGGACTTCCTGGTTAATTTCTTTCCCATAAGAGCAAGAAACAGCCACTCACTGACAGCTTGTCGGATCCTTGGGTGGTAAGATGTCCAATGGTGCTGGGCTTGTGTGGGGTCCAGGCATGTGTGGGTCTAGAAATCAGAAGAAGCCAGACCAGTTGTATGTAGCCCTTCCGTGTATGTGTTCCAAGATCTTTGTGAAGCTTCTCCAAATTACCTGCTTCCTCTCTCAGTTGTGTTCCCTTTATTCCTGGCTCTCTGCCTTCCTTCTGTTAGGAGAACTTACTGCTTCAAGCCACATTCTTCATTGGTGTTGAGAACGAACAATACAACACCCTGAGCTCAAAGTCTCAACCTGCAAGACTGCATCCTCGAGAGAGCAGTGCTGGCCAATGTTGATGGGAACTTTTCTCCATCACAGAGAGGCAGCTTGACATGGTTCTTAGGGGACAGAGTCATGGCAGCTTTACTCTTTGGTTTTGTGAGGCAGGGTCTGCTGTGGACTCATCTCTCCATGAGCAAGGTGTGCAGCCGGGTCTGCTCTTAGAATCCTGACCCTCTGTCATGGGACATGGTGCACACCTTTAACTCAGCGTTTGGGATGCAGACGCTCGTGGATCTCTGTAAAGTAGAAGCCATCCTGGTCTATATAGTGAGTTCCAGGACAGCCCAAGTTACCTAGTGAAACCCTGCCTGACCCTCAGCTTTCTAGGCTCTGGAATCACGGGTTGGAGCCAAGACACCTGGTTGTGCTTTTTTTTTTTCAATACAATTTTTACCATGTAGCTTGTTTCCACCTGGAATTTACATCCTAGCTCTCACCTCTCCAAAGTGCAGGTCTCAGGCCTGAGCCAGGAAGCTGAGAAGGGACACTGTCCTGGAAGACAGAGGCCATTGTTGGGGGGAAAACATAAAAAACTTCAGTCAGTTTAATGGGATCATCTTCTACGCCATGGAACTGTATTTGAAAGAGGCGAGAAATGGGGAGGGAATTTTTCATCAATATCTTAAGTTCCAGGATGTTCAAAATTTCTAAAATCTCCTTCAGTTGGTTACCTCAGCCTTTAAGTACAGCTTGTGGCCTCTCCCACTCAGACGTGAGAGGAATCTGGTCTTTGAGTAGTCATTGTCCTAGGAGCTCTGCTCTGTGCAGAATCAGTGAGCTCAACTAGAGGACACTGTGAAGACTGCATTCTTCACCTCCCACCATGATGTGGTGTGCCACAGCAGAAAAGGCAGGGACTGAGGGCCTGTCCCTGAGGCTGGACCACCTCACCTACCACCTCTGACTTGAAATCTTTTTTTTTTTTTTCCCGGAGCTGGGGACCGAACCCAGGGCCTTGCCCTCGCTAGGCAAGCGCTCTACCACTGAGCTAAATCCCCAACCCCCCAGCTTGAAATCTTGAACACACTTCTTTCTCTAGGTGTTAGGTTTTTCCCTACAATACGGATAAAGATACTCCTTTCAGTGAGTAATTGTGATGTCATGCTAAAGTTAGTGGAATGATTTCTGGGATATATAAATCATCCAAAATAAATTGTTCTGTTGTTGCAAAGGTAGAAAATCATCCATACAGTCTCTGTTGTAGGTCATTCTCTCCGTTGTCTGGGAATTCAGTCCAACATTGTCTTCAGACCCCTCTTGGATTCCTCAGACTGTAACCAGCAACTGAACAGGAAATGCAGGATGTCTCCTGCCTGGGTTAGGGGTGAGAGGTGGCAGCATAGAAGGGAAGTCTTCCTGCTGACCTGTGGCCACAGAGTGGGTCCCCTCTCCATGGTGAGAAGCTAGGCAAGCAGTTTAAGGTGTGAGGGAGGCAGAGGTGCACAGGACCCTGAGGGACTCCCTGGAGAGAGGGGAGATGGAGACCCTGTCCTATGAGGCTGAAGTGTTTGCAGATATGGTAGGTTAGGAATGATCTCTCTCTCTCTCTCTCTCTCTCTCTCTCTCTCTCTCTCTCTCTCTGTGTGTGTGTGTGTGTGTGTGTGTGTGTGTGTGTCTTAAACAACAGAGCTGGGGAACTCTTAAAGGGACCCAGACAGCTACAGCATGATATACCTCCACCCCTGACCAACCCCTCTCCAAACCAGAGAACCAAACCAAAAACCATTGCAGCACTCATGGGAAGATGCTGAGAGGCAGGGAGAGCATGGTCGGGGCAAGGGGGAGGATGCTGACCTGAATGCAGGTTTATGTGATTGGCTTCTGACCTGGGGTGAAAGTGAAGGATGGTGATAGCCCAGCCATGGGGGTGGGGAGGGAAGGTGAGCACTGAGGAGGACTTGATGTCTCTTTGCTCTTCTGTCCAAGGTTACCCCTGCTTTATTTATGGTGTTGGTTATTGGCACTTGACTGATGCTCTATTGCAGACCATTCTGAGTAGTGTTTGGAAGTTCCTGTCATGTATCTTTTCTTGACCATCTGTATGGATGTGCATAAGCATGTGTGTGGGAATGCAGTTCATTGCTGGGTAATGCACTCTGTGCTCAGTTGAGGGAGACATGCGCCCTTCCATATTGGAAGGAACAGTTGAGTTGGGTCTTCTCCCATTGGCTCCTGTGCTTTCCTCACGAGTGTGCATATTTCACCGTAACCATCCTGGTAGTCCTGAGGTGATGGGAGCCTAAGAGACTGAGCAAGTGGAGGTAGGGTTTACACTGTAACTGTGCTGCGCACGTTCATGCTTGAGTGATGCTCGCCTCTGAGAACGACCTCTTTGTTTTCCATTATTCTGTTGGAGAGGTTGCCTTTGTGTGTATGTACAATTTTATAAGTAGTTCTCTTCATAAATCTTTTCTGTCCTTTTAATTCATTCGGGCCTGCCATTCTTTTCTCTATGGTAAATATTCTTCCATCTTTTTCATTCTTAGTAAATTTTAATGATTTAATTAATTAATTTGTTTATACTTATTCAATTTACATCTCACTCACCACCAATTTTTTTTTTCGGAGCTGGGACCACCAATTTTTTAAAGCCTTATTTAGTTTTATATATGGAAGGGCTCTGTTGCTTTATTCAGACACAGCAGAAGAAGGCATTGGATCCCATTATACATGATTATGTGCCTGCGTATGGGTGCTGGGAATTGAACTCAGGACCTCTGGACTCTTAACCTCTGAGCCATCCATGTATTTTTTAAAGCAATTTTTGTTTACTCTTCCAGAACACAAAAAAGTATGTATCTGGTTTGATTCAAAAAATTTGGTTGCTTTATATTTAGCACTTAAATCTATGGCACACTTGGAATTGATTTGTGTGTGTGTTAGAGAGAGAGAGAGAGAGAGAGAGAGAGAGAGAGAGAGAGAGAGAGAGAGAGAGAGAGAGAAAGAGAGAGAGAGAGGTGTTATGGCACAAACAGGCAGTCATCTGCATTTCCTGGAAGGACTGTCAGGTCCCTAGAACACCGTACTGTAAAATTATGTCATGAATCATAAGGCAGTGTATGCGTGTGTGGGGCTTGTGTCTGGCTTGTCCTAACATCTTCATCTGTCTGTTTACTCTCTTCTTTGCATATGTCTGTGGTGTGTGTGTGTGTGTGTGTGTGTGTGTGTGTGTGTGTGTGTTCTGTGAGTGACAAGAAATTCTTCCTCAATTGCTCTCACCTTATTCACTGGGCGGAGTCTCTCACTTGAACCCAGTGCTCATCATTTCAGCGAGTGTCACTCACCCTCTTGCTGTGGGCATCCTCTGTCTCTGCCTTCCCAGAGCTGTACTGAGGATGTGAGACAGCATTTGACCTGTCATGTGCTCTGTTGTTTTTCCAGAGGTTATGAGAGATACCTATCTATGAGGTTGAATAGATTAATAGTTACTAATAATTAACAATTAGCTATTCAACATAATCCAGGGAAATGAGTGTCATCAGCTTCATTTTTTCGATGAAGAGACTGAGGACTGGGTAGTCAATTAACTTGGGAAGAGTGGAGAAAGTGAGCAGTGTGTTCAGAATCCACGCTCCAGTCTTCCTCCCTCTGTAGGTGCCATCTTACTGGGCTACCATGCACCAGGTGTCCCAGTGGAATGCACACAGCTGGATGGGATTCTTTTACAGGCTTGGTGATTTGCATGATTCCAAGGCAGAACCAAAGTTGGGTTTCAGAGTTCATCCTGCTCGGCTTCTCCAGTGACCCCATGACCAACAGCATCCTCTTCCTTGTCTTCCTTCTCATCTACCTGAGCTCAGTCCTGGGCAACGGGCTCATCATCATGCTGGTCTGCCTGGACACACAGCTGCACACTCCCATGTACTTCTTCCTCTGTACCCTCTCCCTGTTGGATATGAGCTATGTCACCACCACAGTGCCCCAGATGTTGGTGCATCTTCTTGCTCACTCTCAGACCATCTCCTTCGCTGGATGCTGGCTGCAGATGTATGTGTTTGGGGCCCTGGGTGTAACTGAGTGCACCTTCTTTGTTGTCATGGCTTATGACCGGTATGTGGCCATTTGCTATCCACTGCGCTATACCATCATCCTCAATGGGGGCCTGTGCATACGGTTGGCAGCAGGGTCGTGGATCTGTGGTTTCCTTTCCCCTTTGGTGCATACTTTCTTCACCATGAGTCTGCCATATTGTGGGCCCAACAGAGTCAACCACTACTTCTGTGAAAGTCCTTCAGTGCGGAGCCTGGCTTGCATGGATACCCACCTCATTGAGATGGTGGACCTGGTCCTGAGTGTTTCTATGATTATCACTCCAATCTCCCTCATTGTGGCCTCCTACATTCGCATTGCCATGGCAATTCTGAAGATCAACTCCACCCAGGGCCGCTGCAAGGCTTTCTCTACCTGTGCCTCCCACCTGACTGTGGTTACCCTCTTCTATGCTCCAGCCTCTTATGTCTACATGAGGCCCAGCTCCAGCTACTCCCCTGAGCGAGACAAGCAGATCTCACTCTTTTACAATGCCTTCACAGCCTTGCTCAACCCTGTGGTCTACAGTCTGAGAAACAAGGACATCAAGAGAGCATTTCTCAAGATGATAGGACGTGTTAGGGTGGACTTGTGAAGCAGGATGGTAAAGCCTTAGATAAACATTGCATAAAATGTTCAGTGTTTAAGGCATAGTGTCTTTGTTGTATGTGAGCAACATTGTGCATGTGACTTGAATTGGGGACATTTATGAAACTGAGAGGGCTGTCTTGATGAAGTATAGTTTTACAGAAAACACCACCATATCTTAGGGGCTATAAGTGGAGAGACTCACTCGTTCCTCACATTTGCTCAAAATTTGTTGGGAATTCATTCATGTAGTCAGTCTCAGTTCTGTCCTGAAAGAGCCATCCGGTATACAATACACTCAAGAACAGAAGGAATGGAATATTGGATAAAACCTATAACATCTCACTTCTCAATAGCGATCAGCCTCCCTTGGCAGACATTCTTTGGCCAGTGAAAGCATCAAAATCCAGCCTGACAGCAAGAGGTTGGGAAATATTTTACTTCCACAGAGAAGCAATGTAAGTCATGTGACAGTGGTCTGGTGTTTATAGTTCCAGTATAGAGAAATGAATAATTACTAGGAGTTATGTAGCGGGCTGTATTTTCCTGGAAGCCCACTGCATACATGTAAGTCAGCAGGAGACATGTTGTTAGTGATATTGTAATAGAAACAGTAGAGGCTGATGTGCTGTAGGCTAAGTAATACAGCACAGGTTGTGATTATTAAAAGTAAAGCAGTGTGGAATGGAAGTACAGATTGAGACCAAGCTTCCTGCCTAAATTCAATGTAGTCTCTGGTTAAACATAATGAAGTCCACATTGTGTGGTCAAGTGGAAGCTGAGGGAGCTGGATTTCCTTGCAGAAGTCCCAGCTCTTGCTGCAAGTGGCATGAAGCATCTGAGGACACGTCTCCTCTGTGACAGCTGACGCTGGTCCTTTCCTACACTGAGGTGGTGGTGTCCTTTACCTATCAGCTCCAGAGTAGCTCTTGTCTGGCCAATAAGAATTCCTCTGTGCTTCAGGGCCTGAACTATTCTTTCACTAATGATGTCTGCCTCCTGATTTTCTTCTTTAACCATGGTTGTGGGGTGTGCCCTGAATATAATCCATTGATAGGATTTATTATTTAGTGTGGGTTCATGTTAAGAGAAGGCCTTATAAACCCCACGCCAGCTCGGACTTTTCAATGTGTCTAGAAACAATGTTGAATTTCAGATCTTCCTGTCCCCACCTCCCATTACTGTGATTATGGGTCTATGACACAAGACCTGCTGATAGTTTGGTTCTGGGAGAGTCCATTGTATCATAAAGCTCTCCCCTCGGTAAAATCCAACTCAGCCACTTTTATCTCTGTATTTTCAACATATTCAAGACATTATTACCTGATGCCAGGTCCTAAAATACTCTTGTATATGTTAAAATTTCATTTACATTTTGATCCTTTTTATGGTAATTTTGTTCACAGTTTGTGGCCAGGGTCCAATTTCATTCTTTTGTGTGTGGATGTCCATTGTCTCATCATTGTCTGTTGAAAACAGTGCCTGTGTCATTGAGTCATCTTTATATCCTTGACCATTATTGATTGATGTACATTTTACTGCTTCTGTTGAGTTCACTAAGATAAAGCCATCTTTCCTGACTCCATTTTGTGTTTGACTAGACAGTTCTCTACCTCCCTTCCCAGAAAGGCTACATCTGCCTTGTCAAGATAGTCGAGATTTTTCATGACCTTAACTATAGTCCAGATGTATTAACCAAAATAACTGTCAAGTTATGTGTAAAATGACAACTATGTCCTCCCAGGAATGAACAATTCTAGGTCCCTCTGACTATCGTTTAACTGTTATATTTTATTCGTTTTCGCTTTGAAATCTGTATCCCTGAACTTGGCACCAAGAGGTTCTTCAGAGGATTGAGTCAACTCCTGGTCTGGCTATCAATAAAAAGGACTTAAATTTCTTTTTTTAATTGGATTTTTAAAATTTACATTTCAAGCATTATCCCCTTTCCTGTTTCCCATCCATAAACCCCATATCCCATATCTGCTTCCCCTTCTTCTATGAGGGTGTTCCCCAATGCATCAATCCTCCCCTTCCTGCCACCCCACCCTGCCATTACACTACACTGGGGACCAAAGACTTGTCCTGCCATTGGTGCCCAACAAGGCCATCCTGTGGTACATATGCAGCTGGAGCCATCAGTCTGTCCAAGTGTAGTCTTTGGGTAGTGGCTAAGTCCCTGGGAGCTCTGGTTGTTGGTAGTGTTGTTCTTATGGGGTTGCAAGCTCCTTCAGTCCTTTCTTTAATTCCTTCAACAGGGATCCTGTTCTCAGTTCAATGGTTTGCTGCTAACATTCGCCTCTGTATTCGTCACACTCTGACTGAACCCCTCAGGAGACAGCTACATTAGGCTTCTGTCAGCATGCACTTCTTGGCTTCATCAATATTTTCTAGTTTTGGTGGCAGGGCTGGATTCCCAGGTGGGGCAGGCTCTGAATATCCATTCCCTCAGACTCTGCTCCAAAGTTTGTCTCCATATCCCCATTCTATGAATATTTTTGTTCTCCTTTCTAAGAAGGACTGAAGCATCCGCATTTTGGTCATCCTTCTTCTTGAGGTTCATGTGGTCTGTGGATTGTATCTTGGGGAATTCGATCTTTTGGGCTAATATCCACTTATCAGTGAGTGCATACCATGCGTCTTTTTCTGTGATTGGGTTACCTCACTCAGGATGGTAATTTCTAGTTCCACCCATTTGCCTCTGAATTTCATGATGTCATTGTTTTTGATAGCTGAGTAGTATTCCATTGTGTAGATGTACCACATTTTCTGTATCCATTCCTCTGTTGAAGGGCATCTGGGTTCTTTCCAGCTTCTGGCTATTATAAATAAGGCTGCTATGAACATAGTGGAGCATGTGTCCTTGTTATATGTTGGAGCATCTTTTGGGTATATGCCCAGGAGAGGCATAGCTGGGTCCTCAGGTAGTGCAATGTCCAATTCTCTGAGGAACCTCCAGACTGATTTCCAGAATGGTTGTACCAGTTTGCAATCCCACCGACAATGGAGGAGTGTTCCTCTTTCTCCACATCTTCACCAGCATCTGCTGTCACCTGAGTTTTTGATCTTAGCCATTCTGACTGGTGTGAGGTGGAATCTCAGGTTGTTTTGATTTATATTTCCCTGTTGACTAAAGATGTTGAACATTTCTTAAGCACTTCTCAGACATTCAGTATTCCTCAGCTGAGAATTCTTTGTTTAGCTCTGTACCCCATTTTTTAATAGAGTTATTTGGCTCTCTGGAGTCTAACTTCTTGAGTTCTTTAAATATATTGGATATTAACCCTCTGTAAGATGTTGGATTGGTAAAGATCTTTCCCCAAATCTGCTGGTTTCCATTTTGTCCTAATTACAGTGTCTTTTGCCTTACAGAAGCTTTGCAGTTTTATGAGATCCCGTTTGTCAATTCTTGATCTTAGCGCATAAGCCATTGGTATTTTGTTCAGGAAATTTTCCCCAATGCCCATGTGTTCGAGGCTCTTCCCCACTTTTTCTTCTATTAGTTCGATTGTATCTGGTTTGATGTGGAGATCCTTGATCCACTTGGTCTCAAGCTTTGTACAGGGCAATAAGAATGGGTCAATTTGCATTCTTCTACAAGCTTACCTACAGTTGAACCAGCACTATTTATTTTAAATGCTATCTTTTCCCCAATGGATGGTTTTAGCTCCTTTGTCAAAGTTCAAGTGACCACAGGTGTATGGGTTCATTTCTGGGTCTTCAAGTCTATTCTGTTCATCTACCTGTCTGTCTCTGTACCAATACCATGCAGTTTTTATCACTATTGCTCTGTAATACAGCTTGACTTCAGGGATGGTGATTCCCCCAGAATTTTTTTATTGTTGAGGATCGTTTTGGCTATCCAGGGTTCTTGTTATTCCAAATGAATTTGTACATTGCTCTTTTAACTCTATAAAGAATTGAGTTGGAATTTTGATGGGGATTGCATTGAATCTGTAGATCGCTTTTTGCAAAATGGCCATTTTTATTATATTAATCCTGCCAATCTATGACCATAGGAGATCTTTCCATCTTCTGAGATCTTCTGCAATTTCTTTCTTCTGTGACTTAAAGTTCTTGTCATACAGATCTTTCACTTGCTTGGTTAGAGTCATACCGAGGTATTTTATGTAATTTGGGACTATTGCAAAGTGTGTCATTTCCCTAATTTCTTTCTCTCCTTGTTTATCCTTTGAGTACAAGAAGGCTATTGATTTGTTTGAGATAATTTTACATTCAGCCACTTTGTTGAAGTTGTTTATCAGGCTAAGTAATTCTCTGGTGGAACTTCTGTGGTCACTTAAGTATGCTATCATATCATCTGCAAATAGTGATATTTTTTGATTTACTCCTTTCCAATTTGTATCCCTTTGACCTCCTTTTGTTGTCTGATTGCTCTGGCTAGGTCTTCGAGTACTATATTGAATAAGTTGCGAGAGAGCGGGCAGCCTTTTCTATTCCCTGACTTTAGTGGGATTCCTTCAATTTTCTTTCCATTGGTTTGATGTTGGATACTGGTTTGCTGTATATTGCTTTTCATATGTTTATGTATGAGCCTTGAATTACTGATCTTTCCAAGATTTTTTAACATGAAGGGGTGTTGAATTTTTTAAATGCTTTCTCAGCATCTAATGAGATCATCATGTTTTTTTCCCTTTGAGTTTGTCCACAAAGTGGATTATGTTGATGGATTCCTGCATATTGAACTATGCCTACCTTCCTGGGATGAAGTCTACTTGCTCATGGTGGATGTTTATTTTGATGTGATCGTGGTTTCGGTTTGTGAGAATTTTATCAAGTAGTTTTGCATCAATATTCATAAGGGAGATTGGTGTGAAGTTCTGTTTCTTTGTTGGGTGTTTGTGTGGTTTAGGTGTAAGCATAATTGTGGCTTCATAGAAGGAACTGGGTAGTGCTCCTTCTGTTTGTATTTTGTGGAATAGTTTGGACAGCATTGATATGAGGTCATCTATGATTGTCTGATAGAATTCTCCACTAAACCTTTCTGGTCCTGGGCTCTTTTTGGATGGAAAACTTCTAATAACTGCCGCTATTTCTTTAGGAGTTATGGGACTTTTTAGATGGTTTATCTGAACCTGATTTAACTTTGGTACCTGGTATCTATCTAGACAATTGTCCATTTCATACAGATTTTCCAGTTTTGTTGAATTTAGGTTTTTGTAGTGGGATCTGATTGCTTTTAGACTTTCCTCAGCTTATGTTTTAAGTCTCCCTTTTCATTCCTGATTTTGTTAATTTGGATACACTCTCTCTGTGCCCTTTGGTTAGTCTGGCTAAGGGTTTATCTATCTTGTTGATTTTCTCAAACAACCAGCTCCTGGTTCTGTTGATTCTTTGTATAATCCTTTTCATTTTTGCTTGGTTGATTTCAGCCCTGAGTTTGATTATTTCCTGCCTTCTACTCCTCTTGTGTGTATTTGTTTCTTTTTGTTCTAGAGCTTTTGGGTGTGCTGTCAAGCTGCTAATGTATGCTCTCTCCTGTTTCTTGTTGGAGGCACTCAGAGCTATGGGTTTTCCTCTTAGCACTGCTTTCATTGTGTCCCATAAGTTTGGGTATGTTGTACCTTCATTTTTATTAAATTCTAAAATGTCTTTAATTTCTTTCTTTATTTCTTCCTTGACCATGTTATCACTAAGTAGAGCATTATTCAACTTCCATGTGTCTGTGGGCTTTCTGTCGTTTTTTGTTGTTATTGAAGACCAGTCTTAGTGCATGGGGATCTGATTGGATACATGGAATTATTTCTATCTTCCTGTATCTGTTGAGGCCTGTTTTCTGATGGATTGTATGGCCAATTTTGGAGAAGATTCCATGAGGTGCTGAGAAGAAGGTATATCCATTTGTTTTAGGATGAAATGTTCAATAAATATCTGTTAAATCCATTTGGTTCATAACTTCTGTTAGTTTCTCTATGTCTCTGTTTACTTTCTGTTTCCACAATCTGTCCATTGATGAGAGTGGGGTGTTGAATTCTCCCACTAATCTTGTGTGAGGCGCAATGTGTGTTTTGAGCTTTAGTGAGGTTTCTTTTACGTATGTAGATGCCCTTGTATTTGGAGCATAGATATTTAGGATTGAGAGTTCATCTTGGTGGAATTTTCCTTTGATGAATATGAAGTGTCTTTCCTTATCTTTTTTGATGACTTTTCATTGAATGTCGATTTTATTTGATATTAGAATGGCTACTCCAGCTTGCTTCTTTGGACCATTTGCTTGAAAAATGTTTTCTAGCCTTTTACTCTGAGGTAGTGTCTGTCTTTGTCACTATGGTGTGTTTCCTGTATGTAGCAACATGCTCAGTCCCATTTACATATCCAGTCTGTTAGTCTATGCCTTTTTATTGGGGAATTGAGTCCATTGATGTTAAGAGATATTAAGGGATAGTGATCGTTGCTTCCTGTTATGTTTGTTGTTAGAGATGGAATTATGTTTGTGCATCTCTCTTATTTTATTTATTCCAAGAAGACTACTTTTTCTTTTCTAGGGTATAGTTTCCCTCCTTGTGTTGGAGTTTTCCATCTATTATCCTTTGTAGAAAAATATTGTGTAAATTTTGTTTTGTCATGGAATATCTTGGTTTTTCCATCTATGTTAATTGAGAGTTTTTCTGGATATAATAGCCTGGGCTGGCATTTGTATTCTCTTAGGGTCTGTAAGACATCTGCCTAGGATCTTCTGGCTTTCATAGTCTCTGGTGAGAAGTCTCGTGTAATTCTGAGAAATCTGCCATTATATGTTATTTGTCCTTTTTCCATTATTGCTTTTAATATTTGTTCTTTGTTTTTTGGGTTTGTTGTTTTGACTATTTTGTGACAGGAGGACTTTTTTTTTCTGGTCCAATCTATTTGGAGTTCTATACAGTCCTTGTATGTTTATGGGCATCTCTTTCTTTTGGTTAGGGAGATTTTCTTCTATAATTTTGTTGAAGATATTTACTTGCCCTTAATTTGGGGATATTTGCTGTCTCCTATACTTATTATCCTCAGGTTTGATCTTCTCATGTTGTCCTAGATTTCTTGGATGTTTTGGTTTAGGAACTTTTTTTTTTTTTTTTTTTTTTTTTTTTTTTTTTGCATTTTCTTTGATTGTATTGTCACTGTTTTCTATGGTATCCTCAGCCTATCAGATTCTCCCTTCTATGTCTTGTATTCTGTTGGTGATGCTTGCATCTGTGAATCCTGATCTCTTTTCTAGTTTTTCTGTCTCCAGGGTTGTTTCCCTTTGTGATTTTCTATTTCCATATTTAGATCCTGGACTGTTTTGTGCAATTCCTTCACTTGTTTAGTTGTGCTTTCCTGCAATTCTTTAAGGGGTTTTTGTGTTTCTTTTTTAAGGGCTTCTACTTGTTTACCCGTGTTGTCCTCTATTTCTTTAAGGGAGTTATTTATGTCCTTCTTAAAGTTCTCTATCATCATCACGTGATGTGATTTTAAATCCAAATCTTGCTTTTCCTGTGTGTGGGGATATTCCATATTTGCTTTGGTGGGAGAACTGGGCTCTGATAATGTCAAGTAGTTTTGGTTTCTGTTGCTTAGGTTCTTGTGCTTGCTTCTCTCCATCTGGTTATGTCTGGTGTTAGTTTGTCTTGCTGTCTCTGACAGTAGCTTGTCCCTCTTGTAAGCCTGTTTGTCAGCACTCCTCCACACCAGTTTTCTCCCAGTCGTGTCTGGATACAGAGATCTGTGGGACCGGGTTAGGTCTAGGTGCAGGCAGGAACTGGAAGCTTGCTTGTTTGCCTTCTTCCTTCCTTCCTTCCTTCCTTCCTTCCTTCCTTCCTTCCTTCCTTCCTTCCTCTTTCTTCCTTCCTTCTTTTCTTTCTTTCTTTCTTTCTTTCTTTCTTTCTTTCTTTCTTTCTTTCTCCCCCCTTTCCCTCTCTCTCTTTCTTTTTTAAGACAGGGTTTCTCTGTGTATCTCTGATTGTCCTGGAAATAACTGTAGACTGGCTGGCCCTGGGCTTGAACTCACAGAGGTCTGCCTGCTTCTTTCTCTTGAGTGCTGGGATTAAAGACATGCACACTACAACCCAGCTATAATTGTAGTTTTAATTAATGTTTAATGATGAATTTGTTTCACCACCAGATTACTGTATGGTGGCTGTGGTGGCCTCTGGTAGGACAGGCAAGAGCATAATTCTTTAGGACTCTAACACACAAAAAGAAGGTAGGAATGGGCAGTCATGGTTATGGAAAGTCGGCCATCTCTGGTACCAGGTACTCACCATAATCATACATAGTTCTCTCAGCAACCCCAGATGGGAAGAAGTTATTCTTGGCAATTTACAGAGGAAAGAGCTGAAGCAGGGCCACAGTGAATTTAAGAGAGAATGCTGTAGAACTTATATATCTGGAAACCAAGTCTTATTAATGTACTTAAGATCTATAAGTCCCTGAGTGAGTTCCCACACTCCACTGGGAGGGAGAAGACACCGCTGCCTGCCTATGATGATATACCAGAGTTGACTGTTAAGTACCTGTTGGGGCAGTGATGGCTCAGGTATTGGATATAGAGTTGAAGCAGGAATAGACTCAGGTGTTGTCTCATTGGAAGTAAGGGAAGGGTTTGGGCATTAAATGAGGATTTTAGGCCTTGACTTGTATATCAGGTGACAGTGTCACCTCCTCTGTTCTGAGCTGCTCATATTGCCCAAGTTGTCCTGAAATGGAGGTCATGGTTCCTTCATTTGCTAGTTGTTTCCCTGCCCTGTTCCCCAAGAGTCTCTTCCAGGTAATGTTTTTGTTTACAACATTCAGGGAATCCCCCCGGGAACAGAAATGGCTCTTCTCCAACTCTGCTGGGAAGGCTATGAGGGAAGGCAGAGTCCTAAAGTCACAGCAGCTTGTACCATGGGAGAAGTTTGACAATCGGAGACTCAATTTGCTATGCAGGTTCTCCACCCTCAGAAGCCAAGCCCAGCCTGCTCTGAGGGGGAAAAGGCTGGAAACTCAGCTACTTGAACTATCAGAAACCTTGGATGTGTTCTGTATAGTGTGCTACATATAATATCAACTCTCTGGATCCAGTTATTTAGTGATTTTCCTGGTTAGTCTCTGCCACAAGAGCAAGAAGCAGCTATTCAGTGGCACCTTCTTGGACCCAGGAGTGGTAAGGTGGTCCCTTGTCTCAGCTTGTTGGAGGGATGCAGGCATCACAAGGGGGTGAAGATCAGAAGTAGCGGGACTGCCCCTTTCGACTGTGTACACATCACCATAGACCTGCAGCCCAGCCCCTCATTGCCTGCTCTTCTTCCTTCACCCTGGTCTACCTCACCCTTGTGCCCTTCATTCCTTCCTCTTCATCCTCCTTCCTCCTTTATGCATTGAATGTTTCCTGACCATTTGTGTCCTGCCATGCTCTAGGTCAGTACTAGACACAGGATGCAGTGTTATTCTGAGCTCAAGGATCTTAAGTGAGGCTGAAAACCATAGCCATGAGTATAGACAGCAATGTTCTGTTAGAAACAACCTTCCACCAGGCAGGGGGACAGCTGGATGTGCTCTTAGGAGTTTGGTTTTGACCATGAGATGGATCTTATGTGGTCTAGCCTGGATGTCTTGCTGTATAGGCGAGGCCACAGATTCTGATTTACAACACTCTAGGTCCTGGAATTTGGAATTGTAATTTTTTAAATGTGTTTTAATGTTTTTCTCCTGAGACTTTAATATTGCCAGGTAGTCCATTTTTGCTCAGAACTCATTATCTGGCTGTCTTTCCCTGGATAGTTCTGGGATTGTGGTCTGGACAACCAGACTTAGTAGGATTTATAAATAAAGACAGAGACTGCTGTGACTAAGTCATTGTTTCCTCTCTCTCTCTCTCTCTCTCTCTCTCTCTCTCTCTTTTTCTCTCTCTCTCTCTGTCTGTCTTTGTCACTCTCTGTTCTGTATCTGTGTCAGTCAGTAAGTCAGTCAGTCAGTCAGTCAGTCAGTCAATCATTCCTTAGTCAGTCACTCTCTGTGTCTGTCTCTTTCTGTCTCTTCCTGCTTATCTGTCTGTCTCTGCCTCTCTCTGTCTTTCTCTCTCTCTTTCTTTTTGTCTCTCTGTGTCTCTGTCATCTCTGTCTCTGTCTCTGTCTCTCTCTCTCTCACACACACACACACACACACACACACACACACACACACACACACACACACACACACGGTAGGTGGAGACTTTCACTCAAAGCACTTAGTTCCAGAATACTTACAATTTACCAAACCCTCTCCCTTTGTTTCCTTTTACCTTTCAATAAATCCCCCAGAGCCTCCCCAACTCAGACAAGAGGGAATTCTCACCATGAGAGCTAATCTGTGGGTAGCCATCCCACTCTCTCCTAGGATCTCTGCTCTGAGCAGACTCTCAATGAGCTCAACAGAGGACACTGAAGGCTGTGCTCTTCACCTCCCACTCGGGAACCTGTGAGCCAGAGCAGAGAAGGCAGGGACTGAGAGCCAGGCTCTGAGACTCTGCCACAGAAACTCAAACTTGTCGCTGTATTCTTGAACGTAACACTTACTTTCCTTATGTCCTAGATTTTCATCTGACAGGCACAACAAAAAAAATCTCTCCTTCAGTGACTTGATTTTGGTTGAGCTGAGGTTAGTAAACAGTTACTGGCCTGGGCCAATCACCCTTTAAATATCACTTGCTATTGTTGCTGGACAGCAGAGTGGACAAATCCCCCCTCAGCCATACTCTTATTGTCCATCATCCTTTCCCAGTTCTCTGGGAATTCAGTTAAAATGGAGGAAAGAATTTTCTAGGATTCTTCAGATTGTAAGCAGCTAAGGATAGGATGTCTCCTGCCTGGGTTAGGGGTGAGAGGTGGGCATCACTGTGTGGATGTTGGTCCACCTCTCCATGGTGTGAAGTTTGGCAAGTGCCTTAAGGAGGAAGAGAGGTGGAGGTGTGTAGAATACTCCATTTGCATGGAGATTTTGGAGTGGAGACAGCTGTGCCTGAGACTGACGCCTTCAGTAAGCAGAGCACTGGGGCTATTGTGATCATTCTGGTACATGAGTGGTGGTGGTGCCTCAGGGATGACAGAATGAATGAGTGTGAGTTCATGCTGTGGTCTTACATGTTACCCTCCTTATTTAGGCAGCCACCCCTGGGAAGCATTTGTGTGTGTGAGTGTGTGTGTGTGTGTGTGTGTGTGTGTGTGTGTGTGTATGTGTGTTTGTTTGTATATATGTATAGTGTGTGTTTTCTTTTTTTTTTTTTTTTTTTTTTTTTTTTTGACTTTTGCAGTCCAGGTTCTTTATTTCCTTTGTATACATTAGGCCATGAATTCATATGGAATGGGCTCCAGCAGCTCAGGCTCCTTTCCGTTAGTCCTCACAAAGTGGGCTTCTCTGGGTGGCGCAGGCTGGCGCTTCAGCTGAACCCAGGTGCCCTTCTCTTTGGCTTCCTTTTTCTTCTGATCGTTCTCCTTCACCCGCTTCAGGAAGCTGTCTCTGCTCTTTGAGTGCTTGATGTGCTCAATCCGCACATTGATCCTCTTGGCCAGAATCTTGCCTTTAACTTGCTTGTTTACAATGATGCCCACGGCATGCTGGGTGACATTGTAGACTCTTCCGGTTTTGCCATGGTAACACTTATGGGGCATTCCTTTTTGAACAGTGCCCATTCCCTTGATGTCTACAATATCACCCTTCTTGTAGATTCGCATGTATGTGGCCAAAGGAACGACTCCATGTTTCCTAAAAGGTCTAGAGAACATATACCGAGTACCCCTCCTCTTTCCTTTTGTGTTCGTCATTTTGGCGAGTTACTGGAAGATGGCTGCCCCGGCGGAAAGCTAGTGTGTGTTTTCTTGTAAGAGTCTTTAAAAATAATTCTTTCTAGGAATTATTTGAGTTTTACTTACTTACTTACTTATTTTTGTACCTTGTTGTTTTTGCCTGCATGCATTTCTGTGTGAGGATGTCAGATCCTGTGGAACTGGAGTAACAGACAGTTGTGAGCTGCCATGTGGGTCCTCTGGAAGACCAGTCAATTATCCTAAACCATTTATCTAATCCTCCCTCCTGCTCTTCCAGAGGTAGAAGTTCTCTATACAGACCTGGCTCTTCTGGAATTCACTGTATAGTCCAGCTGGCCTCAAACTCAGAGAGGTCTGCCTGCCTCTTCCTCCAAAGGACTGTGATTAAAGGTATGCGCCACACCACACAGCTGAGTACTTCTCCTTTAAAAAAATACAGTAATTTATTCTGTTTTTTAAGAAAGATTTATTTATTCTATGTATATGAGTATATTGAAGCTGTTCTCAGACACACCAGAGGAGGGCATCAGATCTTGTTACAGATCATTGTGAGCTTCCATGTGGTTGCTGGGAATTGAACTCAGGATCTCTGGAAGAGCAGTCATTGCTCTTAACCACTGAGCCATCTCTCCAGCCCTGTTTTTTTTTTTTTTTTAAAGGAATCTTTGCTTACCTCATAAGGCAAAGCCCATTATTATTATTATTATTGTTGTTGTTGTTGTTGTTAATTTTGATTCTAAAAATATGGGAGCCCTGGAATTGATTATTGTGTGTGCAGAAAGAGGAGGATGTGAGGAAGAAAGAAATATTTTTCTGCATGAATATCCACACTGAACAGTAGCCTTTCTTGTAGACACTAGACCCAGTGCTCTGTAGCATGACCTTCCATCCTAAACCATTTGACTATGTGTGGGGCCTGCATTTCAATTATTTGTCTGTTTTGTTGTTCTCTTTGTTGATTCTTTGGTTTGGAAATGTAGCGTGTGTGTGTGTGTGTGTGTGTGTGTGTGTGTGTGTGTGTGTGTGTGTGTGTGTGTACTTGCATGCTCACACCTTTCCACAGCATATGAGGGAATAAATTTCCTTCTATGTTGTGGCTTCATGGATTGCACTGGGGCCATCCCTGAGGAGACACACACACACACACACACACACACACACACACACACACACGCTAGAAAGTAATTATTTTATGGTCTTAGGTCATGCTTTTTTTTTTAATTATTAACTTGAGTATTTCTTATATACATTTCGAGTGTTATTCCCTTTCCCGGTTTCCAGGCAAACATCCCCTCCCCCCTCCCCTTCTTTATGGGTGTTCCCCTCCCCATCCTCCCCCCTAGGGAGGATGATTCATGATTGCATTTCAAGTTTTACAGTGCTTGGCACAAATTCAATGCACATGGCATCTTCTTAGAATTTCACATCTGGAGCAGCCCTGTGTTTACATGCTCCAATGACACTAATAACTGTGACCACTGGAAGACTCTGTCCAGTTCCCTTACTCTCTATTAGCTGTTCCTTAGCAATTTGTAAATGATAAAAGTGCTTTGAAGTTAGGCAGATTACAGGTCTATAAGAACTTCTATGTTTCTTATCAAAATTATTCCTGCGGATAGGGCATTTGCATCATTCCCCATTCAGTAAGGACACAAGAAGAACCCTAATTTGAACTGGGAGAATACAATATGAGAACTTGCTAACTGATAAAAAGTACACTGGAAAAGAATCAATGAGAAGCTAAAAAATCCAGAAGTGGCAAGAAAAAAAGAAACAAAACCACCAGGCTGTACTTGTGGGCTGCAGGAGTGTGCACAGCGAAGGCTGCAGGAGTGTGCACAGCAAAGGGTCTGAAGATTCAGACAGTTGCATTCTTTCTTTGCTTACCCAAGACAAAAAGCCTAAAAATGATTTGGTAAGAGAAGAAACAAGATAGTTGATGGCTACTTTTACTTATTTTACACACGAACTGTTGATTGTTCTTCCTCTGCCTCGCAAGTGATGGGATGACAGATGTGTCACCATCTTATAGAGCCTGTGTAATCTGGACAGAGATCCAGGCTTCAATGAAGAGGCCGTTAAATAAAGAATGTGTGGCCTGTTAGTGGACACTACCTGATAGAGTTTGCATGAAGTGGCTACCATATGTGGAAAACATTGCCTGGAGTGTGGCCAGGGCTGCTCTGCTGACAGGGAGCTATAGGCAGCCTACTGGAAGTGTCAGGATTACAGTTGCTGGTGTGTGTGTGTGTGTGTGTGTGTGTGTGTGTGTGTGTGTGTGTGTAAGAGATAGTGTGGCACTTGTCATGCTGGCTGTTGGTCCAGTGAGACCACGGAGGACGAGGTGAATACTGCCAGTCCTGACACATCCACTGGCTTTTGAGACCGAGGAGGGAGGACTCAAGACCAGGGAGGGAAAACTCAAAGCAGCAACTGTGAAAGGACTGTCCTGGACTTGTTGAAGCTCAGAGCCTTCCACTGCCCTCTGCTGAAGCCTCAGGATGCACTAGCTGGTCAGGTAGAAAGGATTCCATGGTGTAAGGAGAGGCCAGTTATACACAGGACACAGGCTCTACAAGGTTGATGGCCATTTCAGGTCTTCTAAGGCACCTATTGCTGGGTGGGTGAGAAACTCATGTACACTATGGAGTAGAATGAGAGTATGAGACAGTCTAGGACATGCCATGTGTTATGTGCCGTATCCAGAGTTATGCTAGATACGCTAAATATTCACAATAATATCAGGCTGTCGGTGTCATCAGCTTCACTTTATAGATGAAGCTCACTGAGGCACTGAGGGGTTAAACAACTTGGAAAGAGCACAGAAACTGAGCAGTGTGCTCAGAATAACCACTCCAGCCTTCCTGCTTCTGTAGATGCCATCTTTCTGGGCGACCATGTATCAAACGTTACATATATGGCTGGGATTCTTTTACAGACCCCGTGTTTTGGATGATTCCAGGGCAGAACCAAAGCTGGGTTTCTGAGTTCATCCTGCTTGGCTTCTCCAGTGACCCCACAACCAACAGCATCCTCTTCCTTGTCTTCCTTCTCATCTACCTGAGCTCAGTCCTGGGCAACGGGCTCATCATCATGCTGGTCTGCCTGGACACACAGCTGCACACTCCCATGTACTTCTTCCTCTGTACCCTCTCCCTGTTGGATATGGGTTATGTCACCACCACTGTGCCCCAGATGTTGGTGCATCTTCTTGCTCACTATCAAACCATCTTCGCTGGCTGCTGGTTGCAGATGTATGTGTTTGGTTCTTTGAGTATTACTGAGAGCATTTTCTTTGTTGTTATGGCTTATGACCGGTATGTGGCCATTTGCTATCCACTGCACTATATTGTCATTCTCAACTGGGGCCTGTGTATATGGTTGGTGGCTGGGACTTGGGTCTGTGGTTTCTTTTTCTCTCTGTTACATACTTTCTTCACCATGAATCTACCATATTGTGGGCCCAACAGGGTCAACCACTACTTCTGTGAAGGTCCTTCAGTGAGGAGCCTGGCTTGCATGGATACCAACCTCATTGAGATGGTGGACTTTGTGTTGAGTTTCTTTGCAATTGTTATTCCAATCTCCCTCATTGTGGCCTCCTACATTCACATTGCCAAGGCAATTCTGAAGATCAAGTCCACCCAGGGCCGCTGCAAGGCTTTCTCTACCTGTGCCTCCCACCTGACTGTGGTCACATTCTTCTATGCTCCAGCCACTTACATCTACATGAGGCCCAACTCCAGCCTCTCCCCTGAGCGAGACAAGCAGATCTCTCTCTTTTACAATGTCTTCACGGCCTTGCTCAACCCTGTGGTCTACAGTCTGAGAAACAAAGATATCAAGAGGGCATTTTTCAGGTTGATTGGGCATAGTAGGGTGGACTGGTGAGTCAGGTTCCTAGGACGTTGGAGTTTTAATATTCACTATTTAAGAAAAGAACAGTGTCTTTATTTTATGAAACTGACCTGTGCATTTGAACCAAGGTAGTACTTAGTAGTTGGGACAAAACATCCTGAAACCATTATGGCTTATTGATTGATAGGTTTCATGAAGTATAATTCCAAACATCTTGGTAATCCGCTCTTGTTTGTAGCTATAGGTTGGGAGTGACTCTCTGCGCTCTCATATTTGTCTTGTAGGAGGAACCTTATGTCCAACTTGCCATCCTATAACAGAAGGAAAGAAACAGTGGAGAAACTCGCAGTGATTCAGCTTGGGAAGGATATCCTGCTTCTCTTCCCATACATTCTTTTGGCCAAAGCAAGTAGTAAGGTCCAGCCTGACAGGAGATGGAAAGAATTTGTCTATAGAGAAGTAATGCAACTCATTTGGCTATGGTCTGATACGTTAGTTCCTATGCCTAGAAGACAACAAGTAATGTACATCATGTAACTTCATGTAGTTCACAGAACAGAACAGAACAGCATACCTATAAACCAACAGAAAACACACCAACTCTGGAGAGCACCATACCATAGGCAGCAGAAGGCTGAGGCAGTGTATGCTAAGTAGCACAGCATGTGTTGTCATATTGATGGTTTGTGGTACAGAATCAATACAGTTCAGACAGGAAACTTCACATATAAGTTCAGTGTGGTCTATGGGAAACCATGGTGACCTCTCCTGTGAAATGGTGCACTGATGAAAGAGAAGGAGTTTGGTTCTCATCAGAACTTCCCAATATCTGCTCTATGTTGCCTGCATAATCCAAGAGTGTGTCTCACCTTTGGCGGCCCACTGCAGGTTCTTTTCCCCCTAATTGATGGTGGCAGATATGGACAGCCTGTCATCTTCAGAGTAGAATTCCATGACCAATCAGGAAATTCCTCTGTGATTCAATACTTGAACCATTCCTTCACTAAAGAGGCCTCGGTCCCTTCAATTTTATTCTGTGGCGTGGAACTTCTCACATTCATAAAGATAACCTTGAATTTTTGATCTTCTTGCTTCCACCTGCCCAATGTTGGGATTATAGGAAGGGGCACTATGCCTGGGGGAATTTTTTATTCTTTGATGATTTCCTTTGATCATGGGATGACATGTTTTCTGTTAAGTCTTGGCCTGCATCTGGACAAAGCACAATAAGCCAACATAGTTTAACCTGGAAATGTTTAATGAGAGAAGAAGAGTAGAGGAGAGGAAAGGCTGACCATGAGGGAAGAGGGGGATGGGGAGAGAAGGGACAGGGACAGAGAGGAAGAGAGCAGAGATGAGAAGAACACAGAGATTGAGGAGGGGGCAAGCAACCCCTTATACAGTGTAAGACACAACTGGCTGTTGCCAGGCAACTGTGGGGTGGAGCATACCTGGCTGTTACCAGGTAGCTGTGGGGGTGGAGCTTAGACAGAATACCAACATTCTCCTGTTTTAGTTTAATTAAAAAAAGAAAAATTAGAGGTGATTGTGGAGCAGGAATAGGGTCATCATGATCTCTGACTACTTCCTGCTTGCTTTGGGGCAACGTGTCTCTAGAGAACCTAGAAAAATGGGTATGGGATGTTTGTCCAGTCTTAGAGTTGGCTGTTTCCTTGTTGTCCAGGGTCTGTGGAACCATCTGAGGATAGGTCAGAAGGAACAGGTCCAATAGAAGCGTCTGTGTCTGTGAGAGGAGATAGGAACATCTGGAGGTCACTTCTCTGGAGCTGTCCCGGGTGTAGCAAGCTCCTGGACTTGACAAGATGCTGGAACACACATATATATTTATTATAGGTAGAGAATAAGATTAAGCACATTTGGGAGAAAAGAAAAATTTTTCTTAGATGTGCATTTGAAACCCAGAGGAATGCCACCCTTTGGAATAGGTAGTAAGTGGGAACTTTAGGCAGATGAACTTATCTGGATGGAGTCCATTTGGTCCATGAGAGGTAGGTCTGAGTGGGTTTCCTGTAGCTTATAAGTTCACAAAAAGATAACAACATGAGTTAGCAACATGAACATTCTGTAAGATAAGCTTTTTGTGGAGCAGAAGGAAGAATTTGTCCTATAAAATGTGTCCTGGATGTCTTTTTTTTTCCATTTTTATTAACTTGAGTATTACTTATTTACATTTCGATTGTTATTCCCCTTTCCAGTTTCCGGGCCAACATTCCCCTAACCTCTCCCCCTTCCCTTCTATATAGGTGTTCCCCTCCCCATCCTCCCCAAATTACCACCCTCTCCTCAACAATCAGGTTCACTGGGGGTTCAGTCTTGGCAGGACCAAGGGCTTCCCCTTCCACTGGTGCTCTTACTAGGCTATTCATTGCTCCCTATGAGGTTGGAGCCCAGGGTCAGTCCATGTATCGTCTTTGGGTAGTGGCTTAGTCCCTGGAAGCTCTGGTTGGTTGGCATTGTTGTTCATATGGGGTGTCAAGCCCCTTCAAGCTCTTTCGGTCCTTTCTAAGATTCCTTCAACAGGGGTCCCGTTTTGAGTTCACTGGTTTGCTGCTGGCATTCACTTATGTATTTGTTGTATTCTGGCTGTGTCTCTCAGGAGAGATCTACATGTGGTCCTGTCAGCCTGCACTTCTTTGCTTCATCCACCTTATCTAATTGGGTGGCTGTATATGTATGGGTCACATGTGGGGCAGGCTCTGAATGGGTGTTCCTTCTGTCTCTGTTCTAAACTTTGCCTCCCTATTCCCTAGCAAGGGCATTCTTGTTCCCCTTTTAGAGAAAGAGTAAAGCATTCGCATTTTGGTTATCCTTCTTGAGTTTCATGTGTTCTGTGCATCTAGGGTAATTCGAGCATTTGGGCTAATAGTCACTTATCAATGAGTGCATACCATGTATGTTTTTCTGTGATTGGTTACCTCCTCAGGATGATATTTTCCAGTTGCCTCATTTGCCTATGAATTTCATAAAGTCGTTGTTTTTTGATAGCTGAGTAATATTCCATTGTGTAGATGTACCACATTTTCTGTATCCATTCCTCTGTTGAAGGGCATCTGGGTTCTTTCCAGCTTCTGGCTATTATAAATAAGGCTGCTATGAACATAGTGGAGCATGTGTCTTTGTTATATGTTGGGGCATCTTTTGGGTATATGCCCAAGAGTGGTATAGCTGGGTCCTCAGGTAGTTCAATGTCCAATTTTCTGAGGAACCTCCAGACTGATTTCCAGAATGGTTGTACCAATCTGCAATCCCACCAACAATGGAGGAGTGTTCCTCTTTCTCCACATCCTTGCCAGCATCTGCTGTCACCTGAGTTTTTGATCTTAGCCATTCTGACTGGTGTGAGGTGAAATCTCAGAGTTGTTTTGATTTGCATTTCCCTTATGACTAAAGATATTGAACATCTCTTTAGGTGTTTCTCAGCCATTCGGCATTCCTCAGCTGTGAATTCTTTGTTTAGCTCTGAACCCCATTTTTTAATAGGGTTATTTGTCTCCCTGTGGAGACAAATAAGTTCTTGAGTTCTTTGTATATTTTGGATATAAGCCCTCTATCTGTTGTAGGATTGGTAAAGATCTTTTCCCAATCTGTTGGTTGTTGTTTTCTCCTAACAACAGTGTCCTTTGCCTTACAGAAGCTTTGCAGTTTTACGAGATCCCATTTGTCGATTCTTGATCTTAGAGCATAAGCCATTGGTGTTTTGTTCAGGAAATTTTCTCCAATGTCCATGTGTTCGAGATGCTTCCCCACTTTTTCTTCTATTAGTTTGAGTGTATCTGGTTTGATGTGGAGGTCCTTGATCTACTTAAGCTTTGTACAGGATGATAAGCATGGATCAATCTGCATTCTTCTACATGGTGACCTCCAGTTGAACCAGCACCATTTGCTGAAAATGCTATCTTTTTTTCATTGGATGGTTTTGGCTCCTTTGTCAAAAATCAAGTGACCATAGGTGTGTGGGTTCATTTCTGGGTCTTCGATTCTATTCCACTGGTCTATCTGTCTGTCTCTGTACCAATATCATGCAGTTTTTATCACTATTGCTCTCTAATACTGCTTGAATTCAGGGATAGTGATCCCCCCAGAAGTCCTTTTATGGTCGAGGATAGTTTTAGCTATCCTGGGTTTTTTGTTATTCCAGATGAATTTGCAAATTGTTCTGTCTAACTGTCTAGAGTTTCTACTTGTTTACTTGTGTTTTCCTGCATTTCTTTAAGGGGGTTCTTTATGTTCTTCTTAAAGTCCTCCATCATTATCAAAAAGTGTGAATTTAAATCTAAATCTTGCTTCTGGTGTGTTTGGATATCTAGTATCTTCTTTGGTGGGAGAACTGGCCTCTGATGATGCCAAGTAGTCTTGGTTTCTGGTGCTTTGGTTCCTGCGCTTTCCTCTAGCCCTTGGGTTGTCTCTGGTGTTTGCTTGTCTTGCTGTTTCTGAGAGTGACTTGACCCTGCTGTAGGCCTCTGTGTCAGCACTTCTGTAGAAGTGTTTTCCTGTTTTCTTTCAGCCTTTCCTGAGAGAAGGTGCTATGGTTTCAGCTGTGTAGGTGCACCTGGTGACTGTCTTCCAGCTCTAGGCATGGCCAGGAATCAGAAGGGTCCTGTTCCTGATTGCTCCTAGATCCTTGTACCCAGGGGGCCCATTTGGCACTAGGCAAATCCCTCTCAGGTCTGAAATGTAGGCAGAGGGTAGTCTCTGGCTTCTCAAGAATGTCCACACTTCTGAGGATCCAGCTCTCTCCCCCATGGGATTTGGGTGCAGGGAGATGTTTGGCTGGTTCAATTCCATCCTGGGGCAGACAAGATCCACAGGTACTGGTGGCTGACTGTTCCTATATTCCTGTGTCCAGAGGCACTGTGCAGTTTCCCCTTGGACCAGGGATGTTGGCAGAAGTGTGCAGAAGTGCAGTCTGTCCTGTGGTCTCAGGATGTCTGCACTGCTGGTTGTTCAGCTCTCTTCCCCATGGAATTTGGGTCCTGTTGTAACATCTTAATATGTAAAGTCCCGTTGTAGTCACTGGTGTGGTACTAACTGTACAGTTCAGTTTCCTGACCTGGAAATCAAGCTAACACTACATTTCATAGGGATGTTCTGGCTGTGAAATGAGTTATTTTAAGTAAATCCTGACAAAAAAGTAACATTCTTGGATACTGTTGCTAATATGATCATCACCATCATCCTTACATACCATTTGTTGTTTCTGCTGACATCATTTGCATGCTGCTGACATCATTTGCATGTTGATCAACATCCTTCTGTTTGCCAGGTCTGTGTGTCCCTCTGTTCTCCCACATACCTTTGAAAATACAAACACGGAACTCTGGATGTTAATAACCTATGCAGAAAGATCCTGTGGTGGGCGAATTAAGTTGGAGAGCGAGACAAACAGTCCTTCAAAGCCCCAGAGAACGAAGCTGATGGACAGGGCCCACAGCTTGGGGGCCACACAAGAAGATTCCAGGCTCCCACACAAGTCCACCTGTTTGATAATCATTTTCATTTGGAGGATTTATATCTAGGCTTAGTTTCTATGGCTCAAAAAGAATAAGGAGCTGGATGTGTTGGCCCTTCCTGACTCAGAGAACAGCAAAATGCCCTAAAGCAGCATCAGCTACTGTCCTAGGCTTTGCCATAGCAATGGCTCAGTGTCTGTCATCGTGGAGATGGAGACTCTAAGGCTTACCTCCCAAGTCTCCTAGAGCCTGGTGAAGAAACACATGCAAAAGTAGCTGTGATGTTCAGGGTGATGTCCCAAGGGACCATGCTAATGCTCTCAGTGGTTACTAACAGCACAGCAAACTCCTGCCATTCCCCTTTGCTTTTTCCTCCAGACAGTAACCCAGAAAAGTTTGTGAAATACTCATCTTAGCAAATGAGCCAATTCTCACATGGTCCACTAATGAGGCATTGTCAGCTGGGGCCAATTAGGGAATCCCTGGTTGTAAGAGCTGTGGATCTGCTGGCTTCTTCTTTCTCCAAGCTACCCATCTTCTCCTTAATATCTGTGGGTCCCCCTGGTGCAAACTGAAATCCCTAGAGTTGGACTTGTCCTTCATGCTGACCTCGGTGTAGTCTTATAACCACTGTGGGTCAGGCCCACAGGAGGGGTTTTGGTTACAGCCCAGCATTAGCTTGACCTCACACAATTAGGCATGTGATAGACATGGCAGAGTCAGTCTCTCCCAAGAGACCATGGGCCCAGGCCCTGCAGTTGGTTCTACCACTTTCGAGCTGGGTGACCTTTGCCAAATTGCTCATGTCTTCCGGGTCATTGCTCATTATCTGAGAAATGGGCAGATAGGGCCACATTGACACTCTCTTGGTGTTGCAGTCATTTAAAAAAACAAACAAACAAACAAAAAAACAAAAAGAAAAAAAAACCCAGGGTGTGTCGCAGTTGGCGCAGTGCGCTGATCTACCTGAATTATGGCATACGGGGCCAGCATCTTGTTGCTGCTTTCTGGCTGCCCGGGTGCCATGGAATGCCTGCCCTGCCTGCCCAGGCTGCTGCCCTGCGCCGAGCAGTCCCGGAGGGCCCTGTGTATGGCGGCTGTGTGCCTGAGCCTCACTGCCTACTGTGGCTGCGCGACCGCTCTGCCCTCCAGGAGCCAGACAGCGCCGAGCACACCCAGTGCTGCAGGTGATGTGCAGCGGTTTAGAACCTCTGATGCCTCTCAAGCTACTTGAGCTAGCGTGACCCGGGTGTTTGCTGTGACAACGTTTGACAAAGAAGGACGCGTTACCTCTTTTGAGAGGAAGAAAACTGAATTACACCGTGAGTTAGCACTCCAGGCCAAAGACGGGAAGTTTCAGCACATGATGAGCATCGCTACCAGAAACAATAGGATCATCACGAGAATGGAGCATTTAAAGGCTGTGATAACTCCAGGGTGCCTTCTGATACTAGATTATCGGAATCTAAACTCGGAGCACCGGCTGTTCCGGTAACCGCCATCACAGCTGGCTGGGGAAGGTCACCACCCATTACTGTTTGAGTTCAGAGCTATTGAAGCGCTCCTGCAGTCTTGGGCCATGGTGTGATCTAGATTGACACCCTTCAGGGAAACTCAGCATCCTGCAGCCACTGATCCTTGAGGCCCTCCATGCATTCATGGATCCCAAGCACTCTGCTGACGACAGAAGCAAACTGCATGTCCTACTCCAAAACGGCAAAAGTCTCTCTGAGTTAGAAACAGACATGAAAATTTTCAGAGTCGATTATGGAGCTCTCGGATGAGGAGGAGATGCTGGAAGAACTCTGTGTAACCGAGTGGAGCGACCCACATGACTTAGAGAAGAGCAGCATTGAGGTTGATCACGCAGAGGAGATGAAGCTGGAAAACGACTCCTGCTTAGCTGAGGACCTCTCCAAGGAGCCTCGGGAGCTTCGGGTCCTGACTGACGATTCACAGAGCATTATCTTCATCAATCTAGACAGCCCTCGCAATGTGATGATGAGGTTAAATCTCCAGCTGACCACGGGAACCTTCTCCCTTTCACGCTTGGACTGATGGGAGTTGCCTTTGACATGAATTTGGAATCGTCCCTGGAAGACGATCATCGTGTGTTTTGGCTGATGACAGGAATTACGTTTAGAGGAAGTGGCCCCATCTGGAGGAGGTTGCTTTCATCCCTTGGGAGACAGCTGGAAGCTCCTTTACCCCCTATGAGGGCCTCCTTTCCTGAAAAGGAAAGATGGAAGGATGGACGTGAACAACAGAAGGGCTTGGAGCAAGCAGGACTATCCTGACAAGCCGCTAGCAGCAGCCTGGCCGACAAGGATTTTTATACTTCTGAAGCTATTATCACTTTCTGGGGGAAAAAAAAGACAACTGGTGTTTAAATTATGAATGACTAAAAATACTCTGGCGCTCACAACTTGATCGTGTCTTCAGAATTCTTTGAGACAGTGCTTTCTTGGCCCAAATAAGGCCCAAATCCTATGTCCGGCCAACTTTGAGGACTGCCTTTACGGGCGTTTTAAAGTATAGATTAATTTATTGTGAGGTAGACTTACCTAGATCAGGGCCATCGTACATATCGAGGAGAGTGCAGTTTTGTGCTGACGGCCCAGGGACTCAGCAGAGCCCGTGGTTCCTGAGCTTATAAGCCTCGGGTCCCGCAAAGAGTCACTTCCTGTCAGCTCTCACTCAGGGAGGAAAGCTGGTGGATCTGTTAGCCTTGCAGCAAACTCTGGAATGTCAGTCCTTCATGGGACTTTACTTCCAGGTATTTGCTCTCTTTTATGTATAAGATGTATGAAAAGGAGGTATAATTTAATGTCAGCACACTTGGATTCCAATTAATCAATATTGTTACTATCTTTTTTGATTAGTTATAAGTAGAACCATGGGAAGTTAAGTTTAAAGAAAGTGTTTATTTATTCTCTTACAATTTTATAGATGTTTTGATCACTGCCTGATTTAAGAGCTTGTCGTGCTACCCACTCCCCAAGAGAAAATGTATACAGCGGGCTAATGCCTTTGCCTACCTCTCAAAACTTAACAGGTGGGCTTGTCAAAGAAGAACATAGCTAAGAATTGTAGAAGCACTATCTTCCCACTCAGAAGCTCTTGTTTAAAATAAATGACAAGGCAGGAAAAACAAAACAAAACAAAAAACCAGGGTGTGTAGTCCTGAGAGCAGCCATGAGAGTGTGTCACGTTGCCTACTTTTTTGAGTCCTCATTGGGAAAGGTGTAGCATCTCCCACCTCACTTTTCTTTTTTTCTCTTTTGCCAGATCACTTTTTCTAAGTCCCATCCCCGGCCATTCTCTCTCTCTCTCTCTCTCTCTCTCTCTCTCTCTCTCTCTCTCTCTCTCCCCTCCCCCTCCTCCCTCTCCCCTCTCGCCTCTCCCTATGATAAAATCTTTATTACTAAAATCAACAGAGCCAGGATGGCTGTTTCACTCTACATGCGATACTCAATCAGTTCTGTCTGGTTCTCCTTGAACCTCTGTCTCCTCATTGATCCTGTGGGGAAGACTCTGCCTGAACTCAACTGCCTCTCCAGAGCTAATGGAGGTCATCAGCACTAGTGAGAGGAGTTTGGCTCAGGACTGTGGAACATGCTTAGCAACAGCACTGCAGGGGCCAGGGCTGAGGCCAAGGCAATTCACATTAGTAATGACTGCCAATTACTGGGATGTAAATACACCCATCATGGCCAACCTCACGGTTGCCAACGTGCCACGGACAACAATGGAGATTACATACCATTACACAGTATATCAACCAGCAAATGCACCACACTAATCAACTGCCTGAACACGGACCACAGGAAAATGTAGTCAACCATCAGGATGTGAAGAATTTTGGAGAATTTGTTGCTTTTCTCTTTTTCAATGCGATAAATCAAACTCCAGACTCAAGCATTTTGTTCACTCAGGTGCTATCCAGCTGAAGTACATTCTTAGACAGCCTGTCTCTGTTTCCAATACAATTGATTTAATTGCCATTTTATAATTAACCCTTAGTATCTGGTTTAAGGATCAGCTCGCAGGAATTCTAAACTTTATCAGTCGATTACCCTAACCAGAAAGGACCTAGAGTCCAGTCTTCTCCTTTCTGGATACTTTTAGGAAACCAAGACTCAGACAGAAGGCTGGGATGGAGATGCGAGGTCATGGAGCAAAGGCCAGTACTTGTGGCAGGTGCAGCGAGCACATCATCACATTTTAATCTAGCAAGCATAGAAGGGAGGAGGTTACTGTTGGAATTCTACAGGAAATGAAACCAGGGTAGAATAGCAGCTCTGGAGCTTGATGTATTTGGTCCCCATTTCTTATTTGTATCCAAGAGTATGGAAGGAACCCCTGGGAATTTTTCTCAGCCTGCTGGCATCAGGATGTCTCAGCTGACTTCTATGTTGATATGGTATGGTTGACCCTATTTTTTTGGTTATGTGTATGAACATTTCGCCTCCATGTATGCATGCATTCCTCATCCCTGGGGAGTCAGAAGATGGTACATGATCCTTTAGAACTGAAGACGGATAGTTGTAAGCTGCCCTGTGTGCTGGGATCCAAACTAAGTCTTCTAAGTCTTCTGCAAGAACAGAAAAACTTAAAAAAAAAAAAAACCCTCACAGCTGACTTTCTAGTCCCCATTGTTATTTCCTCTTCATTGGCACCAGGGTATCTGGGTAACTAGATCCGTTGTATAGTAGGGAAGGGAGGACTTTGGTTTGCCCAAAGGTAGAGGAAGTGTGAGCAAACATGGTCTCATTACTGCTTGTCTGGGCTCAGGGTTTGGATGGTAAAAGGAATCACAATGAGAACTTGATCACAAGTTCACAATGACCTGTGTAACAGGAGACCAGGTTCCATCTCCTGTTCTCTGAGCTGTTCTTATTCCCCAGTCAGTCCAGAAAAGGGAACAGGTCCCCATCCCCTCACCTGTGGGCTGTTTCCTCCTGCTCTGTCCCCAGGAGCTCACTTGTAGTGCTCTTGTCGACAGCATTCAGGGATTCATCCCAGCATCCCTACTGGGAGCAGAAATGAGCCCTCTGTGCTCTCCTGGGAAAGCTAAGAGAGGAGGCAGGGTCATAAAACCTCAGCTGCTGGTCCCACTGGGAAGAGGTGAAGATGTCTGAGGTTGCCTTTGTTAGTCAGGATTTTATAGATACTGTCCTCAGGTGCCAGGGCTGCCTGCTCCTTGTAGAGGAATCAAAAGACTTAGCCTTCAAACTCCATGGCACTTGGCATTTTCCTGGACACTAGACTGCCTAGAATCTTGGCCCTCTTTTCTCAGTTGCTTTAGGGGCTTCCCCTCTAGGTTTTTTTCCCTAAGAGGAAGAGACAGCCATTCAGAGACACATTCCTTGGATCTACGAGTGGTGAGATGGTCACTGGTGTTTGGTTTGTGGGTGTGTTCCAAGCCTCTGTGGGACTGGAGAAGAGAAGTAGCAAGGACACCCGTCTTAAAGTCCATGGTACATACATCTCAAGCATCCCAGAGCTCTCCTGTCCTTGCCTGTGTCACAGAAAACACACCTCAAAACCTCTTTCATTGGACCTTTCTACTTTAAACACTGGCTCCTTTCACACTCAGACATGAGGGGAATCTCACCAGGAGAGCTGCTCTGTGGGTAGCTGTCCAGCTCTGTCCTAGGAGTTCTGATCTGTGCAGAATCTCAATGAGCTCATCTAGGTAGCGTGAAGACAAAGCACAAAAGCTTCATCTCCCACTTGAGAGCCTGTGTGCCAGAGCAGAGAAGGTAGTGACTGAGAGCCAGGCTCTGAGGCTGGACGCTCCAAACTCCCACTTCTAGCTTGTAATCTGGAACAAACTACTCTTCTCCAGTCCTTACGTTTGCATCTATAACATGCAGGTAATAACACTTCCTTCAGTGAATTGTTGTGATGTTGTGGGAACAATGACTGGTTATGCAAATGACTCAATAAATATTAGTCATTATTATTGCAAAGGTTAGGAAATCATCCATATAGACGTATTCTATCATTGTTAATTTTTTTCTCAGTCATATGGGGATTCAGATAACAGGACAAGAGAAGGGGTTTGTCCAAGGCATTAGACGTCAAAATTGTTATCAGTTCCCTCTAGAACTTTTCAGATTGTAGCCGGCCAATGACCAATAAATGCAGAATGTATCCTACCTGGGTTAGGTCTAGGAGGTGGTAGCAGGGAGTGCTTCCTGGCTTACGTGTGTCCTGCTGTGGTCACAGTGTGGGCGACAGTGCAGGTGGCGGTCCCCTCCTAAGGCTGAGAAGCTAGGCAAGTGTCCCAAGGTGGGCGAGAGGCAGGTGTGTACAGGACATAGAGAGTGCTTCCGTGGAGATTTGAGCATGGAGATGGGAGGTGGAGGAGACAGCTGCATACTGAGGCTTAGCCTTCACAGAGCAGGCAGGTTAGGAATGGGCAGTGTGTCTGCCTCAAATGATGGAGTCTCAGAGCTCTTAACAGGCTTTTAACAGGGGCCAGATAGGACAGTGAAATTTTGAAAAACCCCTGGAGCCGTCACATGAAGAACACGTTGACACAGACACATGCCTAGTACTGAGAAGGGAAAGTGGACATAGAGTCCCGCCCCTAAACAGGAACCTATTTGTGAGTAATATGTACTAGGTAAAGGGGAGATCAGACTTCTCCACTAAAATATCACTGAACATATGTGGTCACACTGCAGGGCAGGGCAGGGCAGGGCGGGGTGGGCCACATGCGGAGGAGAACTTGTCCAAAGCAAAACTGACTCCATGTTGGCTTTGGTTTCGTAACATATTTTTTTTAAAGATTTTATTTCTTTCAGTTTGTCTTTTCCACTTTCCTCCTTTGTTGTGTTTTGTATTAAAAGTGAGAATGAGAGGCAAAAAAAACTTGAAGCTAGGGGAAAGGAAAGAAAAAGATCAAAGTATATTTCTAAAAATAATTTTAAAAATTAAAAATAAAAGCCAGGAGGTGGTGGTGCACACCTTTAATCCTTGCATTCTGGAGGCAGAGGCAGGCCAGCCTAGTCAATAGAATAAGTTCCAGGACATCCAAAGCTACACAGAACAGCCCTGTCTCAAAACTAACAAATAAAAAAATAGTATTGAAGGAGAAATACTTAGAGACAATAAGTGTATGGAGACTCTGATTAAAAAAATGTCAGGAGAGATCATGGGCTTCTGGTATGCTGTGAAGGAAAGGTTGGCTGTGAGGGCAATGAGCAGTGACTGGTCAGGAGAAGGGATGGGGAAAGTGAAGACTAGGAGGGCTTCAAGTATCTTTCATGGTTGTACTCCCATCAAAAGCAATTCCTGCCTCAACCACTGTCTTTCTCATTAGCATATGAGTGGCCCCTAGTTCAGACTCTTTAGAGCAGTGTTTGGAAATTTCCTCTACAATCTTTCCTTGAGCGTATGGCTATATGTGTCTATGTGTTTACATCTTGTTTCAGAATTATACTTAATATTTGTATTGAATGTGTTCAACCTTAGAGAGCACAGCCAAGCACACAGTAAGGAGCTTTTTAAAATTTTCTCCCTCATTGGATCTAGCCACACTTGTTAATACTAGACCTGTGTTACTGCAGCTGTGCCAGTAGGTGTGTGGGGATGTGAGACTGAGAAGCAGTGGTGGGCGGGCTCTGTGGTTTTCTTCCACAATGTCCAGATGAGTGATGGTGTGAGAACCTCTTACCCTTCATGAGTGCTTAAGAGACAGCCGCCTCAGGGGTTGGGGATTTAGCTCAGTGGTAGAGCGCTTGCCTAGGAAGGCAAGGCCCTGGGTTCGGGTCCCCAGCTCCGAAAAAAAAAAAAAAAAAAAAAAAAAAAAAAAAAAAAAAAAAAAAAAAAAGAGACAGCCGCCTCCATGAAATGCCCTCAGTTCTGTGATCTCCTAGAGTGTCTGATGTTATGTTTGTGTTTTTCTGAGTCTGTGTATAAATACTTTGCGTTCTTCTTTTTTGGTGTTCTGGTTTACCAATATTTTTCCCCTCCATGGAAAGTACTTCTTTGTGTTCCTTTAAGACAATCTTTGCTTACCCCAAAAAGATATTTATAAGGATTGATTCTAAAAATTTTAGTTGCTTTAGATTTATCCCTTGAATCCACAGTGTACCTGCAATGGATGTTTGTGTGCAGAGAGAGGTGGGGATTTTCCTAACAGAGACAAAGTGTCCCCAGTGCAGTGCACACATGCACGTCACAGTGTCCCTGATGCACACATGTGCTTCTATCCTTGTTCATTTAACCTTATGTGCACGGGTCTTGGGTTCATTTGTTCTGCCCTTTTCATCTATTTCTTTACTAGATTTTTCTCATGTCAGCGGTGTCCATGCCTCTGTCTGTCTGTTGGTCTGTCTGTCTGTTTGCCTTCCTGCCTGTCTGTCTGTTTTTCTTCCTCTTTGTGTGTGTGTGTGTGTGTGTGTGTGTGTGTGTGTGTGTGTGTGTGTGTGTGTGTGTGTGTGTGTGTGTGTGTGTGTGTGTGTGTCCAGACCGGATATGCAAACCTTCCTCAGTTGCTCTCCATCTTATTCACAGAGGCAGGGTCTCTCAGTTGACTCAAGTCCTCATCATTTCAGTGAGTGGAGCTTATTCCTCTTGCTGTGGGGACTTCCTGTCGCTGTCTTCCCAGAGATGCATTGGGAGTTCGAGACAGCATGTGACCTGTCCTGTGTTATGTGAGATGCTTTAGATATTCATCATAACCCCGAGACATGACGTCATCAGCCTCGTTAGATAGATGAAGAGAATGAGGCTTTGGGAGGTTCAGTAACTTGGGAAGAGTGCAAGGAGCTGACCACTGAGCTCAGGACCACACTCCAGTCTCTCTTCTTCCTTTTTTAAAAATCAGAAACATTACTTTTTATTTTATGTATATGGATTTGCCTACGTGCATGTTTGTGCACATGTGTGTATGTCTGGCCTGTGGAGGTGAGAGCAGATCTCTTGGAACGGGAGTTGGACACAGCTTTGAGCTGTCTGGTCCCCTCTTAGCCATCTCCTTAGCCTGTATCTGTTTTCTGCCTTTACTTCTGGCATGTGTCACGTGACACATAGAATAATGGTTCTCTTACAGCCTCCACCATGTGGATGATTCCGGTGCACAACCAAAGTTGGGTTTCTGAGTTCATCCTGCTCGGCTTCTCCAGTGACCCCACAACCAACAGCATCCTCTTCCTTGTCTTCCTTCTCATCTACCTGAGCTCAGTCCTGGGCAACGGGCTCATCATCATGCTGGTCTGCCTGGACACACAGCTGCACACGCCCATGTACTTCTTCCTCTGTACCCTCTCCCTGTTGGATATGAGCTATGTCACCACCACCATGCCCCAGATGTTGGTGCATCTTCTTGCTCACTCTAAGACCATCTCCTTTGCTGGCTGCTGGGTGCAGATGTACGTGTTTGGGGCCCTGGGTATCACTGAGTGCACCTTCTTTGTTGTGATGGCTTATGACCGGTATGTGGCCATTTGCTATCCACTGCGCTATACTGTCATCCTCAGCTGGGGCCTGTGCATACGGTTGGCAGCAGGGTCTTGGATCTGTGGTTTCTTTTCCTCTTTGTTCCATACTTTCTTCACCATGAGTCTGCCATATTGTGGGCCCAACAGGGTCAACCACTACTTCTGTGAAGGTCCTTCAGTGCGGAGCCTGGCTTGCATGGACACCCACCTCATTGAGATGGTGGACTTTGTATTGAGTGTCTTTGTGGTTGTTATTCCAATCTCCCTCATTGTGGCCTCCTACATTCACATTGCCAAGGCAATTCTGAAGATCAACTCCACCCAGGGCCGCTGCAAGGCTTTCTCTACCTGTGCCTCCCACCTGACTGTGGTCACATTCTTCTATGCTCCAGCCACTTACATCTACATGAGGCCCAACTCCAGTCTCTCCCCTGAGCGAGACAAGCAGATCTCACTCTTTTACAATGTCTTCACAGCCTTGCTCAACCCTGTGGTCTACAGTCTGAGAAACAAAGACATCAAGAGGGCATTTCTCAAGGTGATGGGACATGGTAGGGTGGACTTGTGAGCCAGCATCCTGGGGAGCTTGACTTAGAGTATTCACTATTAAAGAAAGTACAGTGTCTTTCTTTTGCATTTCAAATTTTTCAAATTAACCCTTTGCCATTAATGTTTTTATTGAACATTCTATGTATTTACATTTCTTTTTATAAATTGGGTATTTACTTACGTTTCAAATGTTATCCCCTTTTCCGATTTCCCCTCTGTACTCCCCCTATCCCTTCCCCTCTCCCCTGACTCTATGAGAGGGTTCACCCACCCACACACCCATCCTCCCCCATCTCCCCACCCTGGCTTTCCCCTACACAGTGTCATTGACCTTTCACAGGGTCAAGGGCCTCTCCTCTCACTGATGGCCTATATGGCCATCCTCTGCTACATATGTGACTGGAGCCATGGGTCCCTCCATGTGTACTCTTTGGTTGGTGATCTAGCCTCTGGGAGCTCTGAGGGGTCTGGTTGGTTGATATTATTGTTCTTTCTATGGGGTTGAAAACCCCTTCAGTTCCTTCAGTCCTTTCTCTAATTCCTCCATTGGGGGGACCCTGTTCTTATTTCAATGGTTGGCTTCAAGCATTCGCATCTGTATTTGTCATGCTATATCAGACTCTTGCCAGCATGCACTTCTTTTTTTTTTTTCTTTTCTTTTTTTTGGAGCTGGGGACTGAACCCAAGGCCTTGTGCTTGCTAGGCAAGCGCTGTACCACTGAGCCAAATCCCCAACCCCCAGCATGCACTTCTTGGCATCCACAATATTGTCTGGGTTTGGTGACAGTATATGGCATGAATCCCTGGGTGTGGCCATCTCTGGATGACTTTTCCCTCAGTCTCTATTCCATACTTTGTCTCTGTATTTTCTCCTGTGAATATTTCGTTTCCCCTTCTAAGAAGAACTGAAGCATTCACTCTTTCGTCTTCCAACTTCTTTAGCTTTATGTGGTCTGTGGATTGTATCTTGAATACCCTGAATTTTTGATCTTTCTGCCTACATCACCCCAATATTGGGATTATAGCATGGGGCACCACACCTGGGGCCATTTCTGATTCTTTGGTAATGTTTTTGATTATAAAAGTTTTCAAATTGGAAAAATCTAATTGATGACCTTTTTTTCTTTTGACATCAATTCACTCTATGTAATCATGTCTTGCCTGGAACTCACTGTGTAGATCCAGCTAGCCTCAAACTCACAGAGCTCCCCAATCTTACAGCCTACTTACAGAGATTAAAAATATTCCATTGCTCTTAGCCAAACACGTGAATCTCTTGTTATTTTTCCAGTTGATCTATGAGCTTCTATTCTTTATCCCATATTGTGGAGATTTATTCCTGTGCTTTGTTTTTAAAGTTTCTTTTAGGTTTTGATCTTAATTTTTTTCAACTTTCAATTTTTATTGATTTTTTATTTGAAATTTTACACAATGCACCCCAATGACACTCAGTTCCAACCCTCACATATGTACTCCTCTACCCTTGTGCTGTCCCCTACCAATAAAAAGAAAGAGAAAAGAAAACAAAGGAAAACTATACCAATCTAATTAGTGTTGTCCATGTACTTATTAGATTACTGTTAAACTCTCAGTGTCCAGTCCCTAAAAGAAAACTGAGTCCTTCCTCAACCCCACCCCATACCAGAAGCCATCAATTGTGAAGACCTTCATGTGAGTCAGCACCCCATCACTCATTTTGTGAGTTCTCTTCAGTGGATTCTTTCCCACAGTATTTCTTTTTCCTGGTGTGTGTGGGGAGGCTGTCAGGGAAGGCTTCAGTGTCTCTCATACTCACCTGTGAGTCTGCAGTCTTCACTGATGCCACTGCAAAGGAAGCTTCCTTACCCATCACAGCCTACAGCAGCCTGGATCATTGACTTCCGTGTGTTTCTGGTGACAGCATGGACCAGGGACATTCACAGGAATTCTAGTGTGAGCATGGAACATGGACACCAACATGGCACTCACATGTAGTACAGTCCATTGATAGCGAAATGGGTCACAGACATCACCATGGAACAGGACAGCAACATGAACTACTGACATCAGCATGTCTCTGGCTACAGCATGAACTATGGACACCAACATGGCCTCCAGTGGCAATACAGACTATGTCAGTTTTTTGGGGTTACCCAATTCAGACAATAAACCATTCTGCCTTGCCCAATACTTTACTTCTCCCAGGAGGACAAGCAGTGTGGGCTGCAGTGTGGAGGTTCCATGCTGCTGGCTGTCCAGCTGGCCCTGGCCCATGATAAGCTGAGGATCAGCCATCTTCAGCAGTGACATGTTATCTTTGCAGTGGCCACACTGGCACAGCTCTCCCATAAGCTTTGCCACCTCATCCCTAGTTTCTCCATTTCCTTCCCATTTCATGAGACCTCTGTCTAAAAGCACCTTCCCATAAGATCTGCCTTTTAAAGAAAGTTGTCCTACAGATACTTCAGGTTCTGGAGTCTCCTCCAGCATGATCATGTCCCTGCTTGGAACTTCTATGTCCCTCAGGCTCATCAGAGCTGCTGTGTGATCTGCAGGTTCCAGAAACTACTGCCATCTTGAATCAATTCTCTCTTTTGGGTTTTAATCCATTCTGAATAATTTTTGTGGACACTATATGGTAAGAGCTGGATTATATTCTTCTCATGTAGATTTCCATGTTATTAATCCACATTTTTGGAAAATATGCTTTAAACATTGAAAGGTTATTTAAAAAGAGTAATTTGTTTTATGTATATGAGCATGCTGTCCTTGACACACCAGAAGAGGACATTGGATCCAATTACAGATGGTTTGAGTCACCATGTGGTTGCTGGGAATTGAAGTCATGACCTTTGGAAGAGCAGCTAGTGCTCTCAACCACTGAGCCATCTCATTTCTCCAACCTACATTGAATGATTTATGTCCTTAACTAAAACTATTAGTAAATAAGTTTTAGTGCTGATATCTGAAGTGACAATCTTAGTCTACTAGATTCTATGATCCTTCTCATTTGCTATGGCCTTGTGGATGGTTTCAGAAGTGTTAAATGTGAGTGTTTACCATTTGTCCTTCTTTCTTTTTTTTTTTTTTTTTTTTTTCGGAGCTGGGGACCGAACCCAGGGCCTTGCGCTTCCTAGGCAAGCGCTCTACCACTGAGCTAAATCCCCAACCCCCTTGTCCTTCTTTCTAGAGACTTTTTGCTCTCCTCTCAGTATCTTGTGTATTGCTATGAAGTCACAGTTACCATGGCAAGTCTTGTCAAGGAAAGCCTGTGATTGTGGGCTTGCTTACAGTCTTACTGGTTTAGTCCATTATTTATCAGCATGGCAGGGAAATGGAGGCACCCATGGCTCTGGAGCAGTAGCTAAGAGCTACAACCTGATCCACAGCCAGAGAGACACACGACTTGGCATGGCCTTTTGAAACTTCCAAGTCCACTTCCTGTGACACACTTCTTCCAACTAGGACATACCTTCTAGCCCTTCTAATCCTTTCAGAGTGTTCCAGTCCATTGTGATGAGGCATTTATATGTGTGAGCCTATGGGCCATTGTTATTCCAACCACCACAGGCCTTTTCTGAGCCCCTTATCCTTTCTTTTCCACTACCTCTGATGGGTGATGGGCTAAAACATAGGTTAAGGCATTTAAGAACCATCATTAAAAATAAGTTTTGAAAACTGAAAGGTACAGTGAGGCTTGAACTCACATATGCTCATGGTATACCAATGTGTCACACAGCTCTTTCTGTTAACTATGTATCAAAATACAGAACTCTCGGCCCCTCCAGCACCATCTCTGACTGTGTGTTCCATGCTTCTGGCCATGATAATAATGGACTAAATATCTTAAATTGCAAACTTGGCTCAATTAAATGTTCTATCTTGGGTGCTAGAGATGACTCTGAGGTTGGAAGCAATTGTTGCTCTTATAGAAGACCTGGGTTTAATTCCTGCCACCCCCATGGCAGATAACAACCAAGTACATCTCCAGGGAAATTCATCTAAAACCTTCTTCAGATCTTCAAAGGCATTGGGCATACAGAAGACACACACACACACACACACACACACACACACACACACATACACACACAGAGGCAAAACACTCATATACATAAACAAACAAACTGAAAATAAATACTTTTTCTTTTCTAAGAATTGCTATGGTTATGTTGCCTCTTCATAGCAATAGAATCCTAACTAAGACAGAAGTTGGGACCAGGGACTGGGGTTTTGCAGTGATAAGTCTGACCATGTTCTGTTTGGAGGAATGTGGAATTAGGGACTTTGGATTAAGATAGCAGTGACCTGGTTAAAGTGGGACTTAATGGGCCACACTAGTAGATGCATGGGAGACAGTGGTGCTGAGTGTCTCAATCTAGGGGGGCCTGGCTGAAGAGGGTTTACAGGAGAACAATTTTAATGTTACCTAGAGACTGTTCTTGTGATATTTTGGTGAAGAATGTGGCTGATTTTTGACCTTGTCTGAAGAATCTGCCTGAAGCTAAGGTAAGGAGATTTAGATTAATTGTATTCTCAAAGGAAATATAAAACAGTCTAATATAGACTCTGTTTTGTGGTTCACTCTTATGAAGAGAGTTTTGATGAAACAGTGCAAGCTTGGAAAGGAAAAATACACAATGTATGTTTCAAGGATTAAAAGGGCACTAGGAAGTAGAATGAAGTTAAATCTTGTGCTCAAGGAGAGAAGTGGATTAAAGTGGGTGTGGTGACTGCAGTGGTAGTAAGATCCCACCCAGCTAAGCTTCCATCTTGTGAAAAGAAATAAAAAAAAACCAACTAGGAATGGTGGTCTATGGCTTTAATTTCAGCACTCTGGAGACAGAGCCATGCAGATCTCTGAGGTCAAGGCCAGTCTATAGAGCAAGTTCCAGAACAGACTTATTCAGCGAAGAAATCATCAAATACAGAGAACTGGTGAAGATGTAATAGAAAAAAGGAGTCATAGAACTTGGCAGCAAGCAGCAGACCTTGGCAGATTCAGCCTTATGTTTCTGGCTTTAGAGTCAAGAATAAAAGAAAGTGTTTGTAGAATCTCCCTCCATGACTAAGGAAAGTTGCGGAGGACAGGCATGTAGCAGGGGTGTCCCTGCATCAAGGCCCAGGGAGGCCATTGTGTGAATTTGTGAAGGTGATGTCTGGATTGCCTTCAAGACCCCAGATGTTGGAGATGCCAGAGTCATGGGATATCTGTCAAGGAAAGCTACTAACTGGGCTTGGAACCAGCCCAAGAGAGAGAAATGTGTTGCAGTCAACCAAGCTGAAAGGCATTGGAGATCTTAGGAGCCCTTTGACATCAGACATGGAGATGCAGCGTTTAGAGTTTTCCCAGATGGTTTTTGGTCCTGCTTTGTTCCAGTATTACTCACTGTCCTGCCTCTCCTCCATTTAGGAACTATAATGTATATCCTGTGCCACTGTATGTTGGGAGTATGTGATCTGAATTTTTATTTTTATTTAATAGGATATTGCAGTTAAGTGATTGCATGAATCTCAGAAGAGACTTTGAACTTTGGACATTTAAACAACTTGAGACTGTTATAGACCATGAGGACTTTTGAAGTTGGACTGAGGGCATTTCTAGATTATGATATGGCTACAAGCCTTTGGGGACCTGGAAATGGGATGTGGTGATTTATAGATATCTTGCTAATATACTCATGTGTTTGAAGGTTGGCTACAAGGATTAGCACTATTAGGAAGGCATGGGCTTATTTTAAGGAGTATGGCCTTGTTAGAGGGAATATGTCACTGTGGAGACATGGTTTTGAGGTCACATATGCTCAAGGTCCATCACTGTAATGTATAGTTTCTTTCTGCTCCCTATTGATCAAGATGTAGAACTGGTTTCTCCTTCAGCACCATGTCTTCCTTCCATGATGACAATACACTAAAACTCTGAAACTCTAAACCATTAAATGTTTTCCCTCATAAGAGTGGCCATATTTATGTTTTCTCTTCTCAGCAACAACACACTAAGACTGTACCCATGCATGTGTATACATACAAGTAAATGTACATGCACATGCACACACATGTAACTTTAATTATTTCAAACTCTACTTTTAATGATGGTTCTTAAATGCTTGCACCTCTCTTGTAGCCCACTACTCACTAGAGCTAGTAGAAAAGGAAATACTACGGTGTGTGTGTGTCCGTGGATGTGTAACTGTTCAAAATGGATCTTTGTTGCTCTTCCTGTCTGTATTGTCTGGAAATCAACACTTTACTTCACAGGTTCTCAGCGGCAGCTTGATCCTCTCACAAACACTTCATAGATACAGCAGTAGTCCAGTTAATTAGAGTCCGTTTAGCAAACACAAATCAGCAGTGGTGCCACTACCTAACAGCAACAGCCAGGCCTGAGTCTCAGCACAAGACAGCATGAAGGACCCGGATGTAAGCCAGGAGTTCTTGGTTATGCCTCTCAAGCCTAGCTTAGGCTGCATCACCGTCCATCTGTTGGGAGCGATGCCCTTGAAGCCCTCCATTGTTGATGTTAAAATTAAGTATGACTAGGTTCATGGAAAATCCCCAGCCAGCTGCAGAAGATTAATACAAATCTGGTGGTCAAGAAAAATAATAATATGATAAAGACATCCTGCTGACTAATAGATATGACAAACCTGTGACCTTTCTGACACCCTGACAACATCAGCCTACTCTCTGACCACACGAATATTGTGTCCTTAGCCTGCGTAAATGTTTCTTACTTACCCCCTCCCTCTGTTACCCATGTTATGGTATAAATTCCCCCTTGGGGAAAAATAAAGTTGTCGCCTTGATCAGACTCTTGTCTTGGCGTTCTTCTTTGCATTCCTTGTCCCCCATTCTCTTTCAGGTAGCCCCGGACCCATCGTTTGCATCCATCAAGCTCTATTTATACTCCCTCCCAACATCATGTGTCCTCCACAGGTCTTGCCTCACCAAGTGTCTTGCTTAGCACACATGTCTGTCTCAGCTGACATCACTCTGCCAATCATCATCAGTCTGCAGAAGTGGTGGCAAGAAACTGCAGCACACCAACAGAAGTTTTTTGATGTGTTTCTCTCTTTGAAATTCCGACAAATGCAGCTGACCTATGCAATGTAAGGATAACCAATTCATGTATGTCACTAGCAAAGCATCCCTTATAACCCATCCTTTTTTTGTGCTTGCTTTAGTAGAACATCCTTTCTCATATGTTAGCTCCAGTAAAATGTTTCTTCATAAATCTGTCTTAGTCTTTCAGGAAAACACTCTTTCATGTGTTTGCACAAGCAAAACACCATCTAATTGACTTTCCAAAGAACCTTTAAGTTTCTAGTTCATATTCCCTAAAGGTTCTGTTTAAGATTTGTCAGGTCCTCTAACATTAACAAACTATATACAATAGAAATAAGTGTATAAAGTATCCCATATTGTATAAGTGGATTATGTACAATATAGTCTAAATAGTCTAACAAAACAACCTTAAATTTCTATCAATATACAATGGACAAATCCCCTAAATATCTATCAATATACGGTAATTCAAACCAAACAAGTTAATCTTAACCATTAATTTTCCATGTTCCATTCTTTTTTTTTTTTTTAACAATTCTTTTTTTTTTTTTTTCTCTTTCTTTTTTTCGGAGCTGGGGACCGAACCCAGGGCCTTGCGTTTGCTAGGCAAGCGCTCTACCGCTGAGCTAAATCCCCAACCCCCATGTTCCATTCTTATATACAGATAAGCATATGTACATATATTTGTGTGTACTTGTGTGTGTGTGCTTTTCTTTCCTTTTACTATTTTTTCACTACTGCCAATAATTAATTAGGCACCCATGTGATGTGTCACAAAATTGTCATTATCACTTCTCAGTGTGCACCTATAGATATCTCTCACAGACCATGAAGGCATAAGAAAGTGGTCCAAGTGGTTTATTCCTGACACATCCTCATCACCTCGTAAGCCTGTGGTCCCCATGTGCCATTCTCTATGGTTGAACGGGGAGGAGGACCAAAATCATGCCGGTTACACATGGTTTTGAATGGCATATCTGCCGCAATTGAAAATGGACAGAAGAACACTGTGTACTGCTTCTGGGATGTACCTGAAGACAGTTTGTTCCAGGGAACAAAAATACTGTGCAGGATATTTGGTTGTTTCTTTGGTTTAGAAGGAAAATTTTGTTCTAGTTAAGAGCCTATATTGATGAGGTCTTTGTGGCCCATGGGTTGGTTATACAGTCAATGAACATCCATGGACTATAATTGTAAGATTGGGGAGAGTGAGTGTGGAGAGATCCATGGGTAGACTTCATAGAAATGGGAATGCATGTTATGATGTCTCTGTCTTATGTGCATCTGCATCAAAGGTGTCCTCAACAGGAAAGGGTGTGAAGAACTAAGTGGATGGAATGGCATTGCCTGCCTCCTGTCAGCCTTGGCCTCACTGCTTGTCATGTTTTTTTCCATTTCCTTCTCCAGACACAGTAAAATGGATCATTTTAATTCAAGCGTAAATAATTAAATTAGTCCAGCAGCTGTATATCTTTGTCTTTGCTAGTTCCCTATAATACACAGAGAACACAGATTTATTTCAAGCTTCACCTCAGTAGCTGAGAAGTTAAAGGATCTACCTTAAACATTAAGCCTCCCATTCACAATTAGTGAATTAGACCTGAATCAACATTATTATTGATCTGGCTCTGTGGCTTCAGATGTTTATTTTCATGCTGTCTTCTCAGACCCTCTCCTTTCATCTTGACCTGAAATTCCTTTTTGTCTCTCTCCTCCCCATGGCTGATGTAACCTTCCTCCCTTTTCTGTCTTCTGCTCAGCCATTGTGTGATCAGTATTCATTGAGAAGACAGAGAGTAAGTGGTAAGAATGCTTACACAAACTTGAGACAGGAGATTCATTGGATATAAACAAGATGTAAGGGCAGAGAAATCACCATTTGAATAATACAACTGTAGACTTCACACAATGTAGAAAAACATTATGCATACAAAACACAAATCAAGAAAACCTTTGAAGTACTCAATTTCTGAAATGAGCCAATTCTCACATGGTCTATTAATGAGGCGTTGTCAGCTGGGGGCTAGTGAGGGAGTCCCTGGTTATTAGAGTTGTGGATCTGCTGGCTTCTCCTTTGCAAAGCTCACCATTTTTCCTTCAAACCTATGGGTTCCCCTGCTGTAGAATGGACTCTCTAGAGTTGGACTTTCCCTTCATGCTGACCTCAGACCTCAGTGTAATCTCATGACCACTGTGGCTTAGGCCCAGCTCTGAAAGGCAGGAGTAAGTTTTTGGTTAGAGCCCAGGTCCAACCAGTAGATTGAATTCACACACAATTAAGTATGTGATGGGACAAGGCAGAGTCTCTCTCACCCAAGAGGCAAGTGGCCAGGTCCTGGAATTGATTCTACCATTCAATAGCTGGGTGCCCTTTGCCAAATAGCTCAAGTCTTCTGGGTCATTGTTCATTATCTGGGCAATGGGCCATGTGCAACACTCTCTTGTTGGTGATGTCATTAAAAAAATCCAGAGTGTGCAGTCTCCGAGAGCAGCCGTGAGGCTGTACCATATCTGCACACCTTTTAGTCCTCACTCTGTACCAGACGTTTTGTTTTAACATACAAGTATCTTCAAGTCTGTGTGATCCTGGTGGAATGACACATATTTAACCTCTATGACTGGAATACAGACAAGACCTTAGTACACATCTGTAACCCCAAATATTGAAGATAATTTTAGTTTGTAGATGTAGTCATGTTTGAAAGTGATGTCTTATTGAGTGGCTTACAATGTGACCAATGTGAGAAATATTGACAGAATGAGTCAGAGATAGGATATACAAAACTTTCAGGAGAACAGCACAGGAGTGAGAGGTGATTTAAGAGAGAGAGAGAGAGAGAGAGAGAGAGAGAGAGAGGAAGAGGGACACAGAGTGACACAGTGATAGAAAAAGAAAGAAAGGAGGCAGTTTTCCTCACCCAGTTTTGCAACACAGGTTGCATGTGAAGACAGAATGAGCAGAGAATGAGAAGGAGCTAGTATATTAGAGCAGATTGCCAGAGGTGGTTTGTAGCCAGGCAGAGCAATTCAGCAAGAAGCTGAAACAATCAAGTTTGAGGCAGTCACCTTGGAGAGGCATTTGGGCCAGAACAGCTGAGTTGAACCAGTCAGCCATTGTTCAGAAAGATCAAGAAAAATGAGTTTATTCAGCAGCAAGCCTCTGAGACAACAATTTTCTCTGAGAAAATAAAATCGACATTTACATTTATATCACTCAGAAAGGCGTAACATTTTCCCACTTCCAACTTTATTCTTTTTTTGCCCTTTTTTTGCATGATTCCAAATAAACTTTTTGTGATACTTTTTTCAAGTACCATCCCTATCATGTGACTGCTTTTCTTCCATGTTGCTGACATCTAAGTCTGAGTCAAATCTCTCTCTCTCTCTCTCTCTCTCTCTCTCTCTCTCTGTCTGTCTCTCTGTCCCTGCCTCTGTCTCTCTCTTTCTTTTTCTGTTGAGACTCTCCTTATGAATCCATAATAAAATCTCCATGAATTAAACCAACAGACACAGGGTGAGTGTATAATTTGCATGTGACACTCAGTTCTGTCCATTTCTCTCTGAACCTCTGTCCCCTATCCTGAGGTAGAAGAGTCTCTGTCTGCACTCACCTGCCTCTCCAGAGCTAATGGGAATCATTAGTAATAGTGAGAGGAGTTTGGGTCAGAGGAGTGGGACAATACTTACTAACAGCATTATAGGCGTCAGGGCTTTGCCATGATGCTCCCGATTAGTGCTGATTGCCAGTTACTGAGGTGTAAATACACCCCTCATGGTCAATGTCATGGTTGTCAACATGCCACTGAACAGCAGTTGAGATTACATATCATTATACAGTACTTCACTCAGCAAATGCACCACACTCATCATCAGGATGTGAAGAGTTTTGAAGAATTTGCCCCCCGTTTTAACTTACATAGGTGTTTATATTAATACCATTTTCTATTTGTCTATTTGCTTCATCTTTAAAAAATTTTTAATTGATCATTCCATTTGTTTACATCTCAAATAATATCCCACTTCCCAGTTACCCCTCCACCAACCCCCATCCCACATCCACCCTCCCCCCACCCCTTTGCCTATACCAGGGTGCTTCCCCCACTCTCTCCTGCTCCACAACTCCACCATCCCCCTACTCTGGGGTATCAAACCTCCCCAGCACTCTTCCAGTGCTGTCAGGGAAGGCCATTCTCTGCTACATATGTATCTGTAGCCATGGATCCATCCCTCCAGGGACACTCCTTGGTTGGTGGTCTAGCCTCTGGGAGCACTGGGTGTTCCAGCCAGCCAATGTTGTTCTTCCCATGGGGTTGCAATACCCCTGTGCTCCTCCAGGCCTTCTGTTAACTCTAGCACCAGGTTCCCTGAGCTCAGTCTGATAATTGGCTCCAAGCATCCGAATCTGTATTGGTCATTTGCTGGGTAGACCTCCCAAGGAACAACCACTGATGTTCCTTTCAGCAAGTGCCTCTGGACCACTGCACAGTATCTAGTTTGTTGTCTGCAAACATGATTGATCCCTAGGTGGGGCAGTCCCCAGATGGCCTTTCCACCAGTCACTGTTACATTTTTTTGTCCCTGTTCTTCCTTTGGATAGGAACATTTCTGGCTTAAAAACTTTGAGATGGGTGAGTGGCCACATCCCACAACCAGGGGCCATGTCTATCTACTGGAGGAGGTCTCTACAGGTTCATCCCCATTGGGTCCTGGGAGTCTCACATTTCCCTGTCGTCTGGGACACTCCAGTGGCTGTCTTCAGTTCCTCACTCCTCCTGCTACATATTTCTGTTTGATTTCTTGACCCTCTGTACCGCTCTCATATCCCCACCAGTTCTGATAAGGCCCCCGTATTTCCTCCCCCTGCTCTCTCCCTAAAAGTTCCCCCTCTCCCCCTACCTCCCACAATCATCCTGTTACCCCCTCAGTGCAGGAAAGAAATGTCTACACCATAGGAGGGTCTTCCTTCCTTCTACGCTTGATATGGTCTGTGAGTTGTATCATGGGCATTGTGGGGTGTTGGGCTAATATCCATTTATCAGTGAGTACATACCATGTGTGTGCACTTTTGTGTCTGAGTTAGCTCACTTAGGATGATATTTTCTAGTTCCATTCATTTGCCTGTGAATTTTATGAAGTTATTTTTTTTATTCCCTGAGTAATACTCCATTGTGTAAATATACCATATTTTCTGTATCCATTCTTCTGTTGAGGGTCATCTGGGTGGTTTCCAAATTCTGGCTATTATAAATAAGGCTGCGATGAACACAGTGGAGCGTGTGTCCTTGTTATACGTTGGAACCTTTGGGTATATGCCCACTAGTGATATAATTGGGTCTTCAGGTAGAACTACTTCAGATTTCTCAGGAAATGACAGATTGACTTCCAGAGTGGTTTTTACCAGCTTACAGTCTAACCAGCAATGGAGGAGTGTTCCTCTTTCTCCACATCCTCCCCAACATCTGCTGTCACCTGTGTTTTTGATCTTAGACATTCTGATTGGTGTGAGGTGGAATCTCAGGGTCTGTTTGATTTGTATTTCCCTGATGACTATGGATGTTTGTCGCACCCACTTCGGCCGGCAAGGAAGACGCAACACGGTCGATTCTTCTCAACAGCCTTTATTGCAGGACCACTTCATTGTTGACACAGGGACCACGAGTGGCAAAGGCGCTCGCCTTATACACACAACAGGCTGTGGTCGTCATCTAATAATCTTTCAGGATTGGCGGAACACAAATCACCCCACTATCACCCCAGCTACTTGTCCTCCAGAGATTGGCGCAGCATGAACCACCCCATTAGCATAGTACCGCCCCGGCCAGACTGACGCCAGGTGCAAAACCCGCACATGCGCAGTACTGTTGTTCACCACAGGAGGGCGCCGGATCACCTCATTATCCTACGGCCGCCCTAGCAAGGGGACAAGCCTGCGGGAGCTCAGTAAGTTGTTTACATTCAGATGGGGCTGGATGTCGGCGCCATCTTTGTTTTACCGTGCCGCTCCCTACAGATGTCAAACATTTCTTTAAGTGCTTCTCAGCCATTCAAGATTCCTTGGTTGAAAATTCTGTATTTAGCCCTGTACTACACATTTTAATAGGGTTATTTGGTTCTCTGGAGTCTACCTTCTCCAGTTCTTTGTTAATTTCCAATATTATCTCTCTATGAGTTGTAGGGTTGATAAATATCTTTCCCCATTCTTTGGGTTGCTGTTTTGTCCTACTGACAGTGTCCTTTGCCTTACAGAAGCTTTTCAATTTTATGAGGTCCCATTTGTCAATTGTTGCTCTTTTTTTTTTTTTTTTTTTTTTTGGTTCTTTTTTTTCGAGCTGGGGACCCGAACCCAGGGCCTTGCGCTTCCTAGGCAAGCGCTCTACCACTGAGCTAAATCGCCAACCCCTAATTGTTGCTCTTAAAGCATAAGCCATTGGTGTTCTGCTCAGGAAGTCTTCCCCTGTGCCAAGAATTCCAGCCTCTTCCCCAATTTCTCTTCAATTAAATTCAGCATATCTGGTTTTATGTGGAGGTCCAAGTTTGGACTTGAGCTTTGGACAAGGAGATAAGAATGAATCAATTTGCATTCTTCTACATGCAGACTGCCAGTTGTACCAGCACCATTTGTAGAAAATGCTGTCTTTTTCCCATTGGATGTTTTTAGCTTCTTTGACAAAGAACAAATGACCAGAGGTATATGGATTCGTTTCTAGGTCTTCAATTCTATTCCACTGATCTACTTGTCTGTCTCTCTACCAATACCATGCAGTTTTTATCATTTTGTATTTATTTTTATCATTCAAGTATTGCTTGAAATCCGGGATGGTGATTTCCCCAGAAGTTCTTTTATTGTTGAGAATAGTTTTCACTCTCCTGGGTTTGTTTGTTTGTCTGTTTTTTTGTTTTTTTTTTTGTGACTCTAAATGAATTTGCAAATTTCTCTAGCTCTATGAAGAATTGAGTTGGAATTTTGGTGGGAATTGCATTGAATCTGTAGATTGCTTTCATCAACATGGTCATTTTTACTCTATTAATCCTGTCGATCCATGAGCATCAGAGATTTTTCCATCTTCTGAGGTCTTCCTAAATTTCTTTCTTCAGGGATTTGAAGTTCTTGTCATGCAGACCTTTTCCTTGCTTAGTTAGAGTCATATCAGGATAATTTATACCATTTGTAGCTGTTGTAAGTACAGTTGTTTCCCTAAATTCTTTCTCAGCCTGTTTATCCTTTGAGTAGAGGAAGTCTGCTGATTTGATTGAGTTAATTTTATATTCAGCCACTTTGCTGAAGTTGTTTATCAGCTATAGGAGCTCTCTGGTAGAATTTTTGGTGTTGATTGTGTACACTATCATATTATCTGCAAATAGTGATATCTTGAGTTCCTCCTTTCCAATTTGTATCCCTTAACTTCCTTTTGTTGTCTGATTGCTCTAGCTTGAACTTCGAGTACTATATTGAATAGGTAGGAAGAGAGTGGGCAGCCTTATCTTGTCCCTGATTTTAATGGGTTTCTTTGAATTTCTCTCCATTTAGTTTGATGTTGGCTATTAGTTTGCTGTATATTGCTTTTGTTATATTTAGGTATGAACCTTGAGTTCATGATGTTTCCAATATTTTTAATATGACTCTTTAACAATATTTGGATTTTTTTAAACTTCAAACACATTTTTTATTGTTTATTTATTTTATGAGTACACTGTCACTGTCTTCAACACACAAGGAGAGGATTCCATTACAGATGGTTGTGAGCCACCATGTGGTTGCTGGGATTTGAACTCAGGATCTCTGGAAGAGCAGTCAGTGCTCTTAACCACTGAGCCATCTCTCCAGCCCGAGGTATTGGATTTTGTCAAAGCTTTTTCAACATCTAATGAGATGATCATTTGGGTATTTTTTTTTTAGTTTGTTTATATAGTGGATTACATTGATGGATTTCTGTACATTGAACTATCTCTGCATTCCTGGGACGAAACCTATTTGATCAAGATGGATTATTATTTTCATATGCTCTTGGATTCAGTTTGCAAGAATTATATTGATTATTTTTGCCTTGATATTCATAAGGGAAACTGAGTGTAGTTCTCTTTGTTGTGTCTTTTTGTGGCTTAGGTATCAGTGTAACTCTGGTTTCATAGAAAGAATTTTGTAGTGTTCCTTCTATTTCTATTTTATGGAATGATTTGAGAAGTGTTGGTACTAGTTCTTCTTTGAAGGTCTGATAGAATTCCAGCCTAAAACCATCTGGTCCTGGGCTTTGTTTGTTTGTTTGTTTGTTTGCTTGTGAGACTTCTAATAACTGTCTCTATTTCTGTTGGGGTTATGGGGCTGTTTGGTTGGTATATCTGATCCTGATTTAACTTTGCTACCTGGTATTTGTCTAAAATACCGTCAATTTCATCCAGATTTTCCAGTTTTGCTGAGTATGGACTATTGTAATAGGATTTGATTATTTTTTGAATTTCCTCAGTTTCTGTTGTTATGTTCCCCTTTTCATTCCTGATTTTGTTTATTTGGATACTGTCTCTGTACCCTCTGGTTAGTCTGGCTAAGGATTTAACTATCTTGGTGATATTCTCAAAGAGCCAGCTCCTGGTTTTGTTGATTCTTTGTATAGTTTTCTTTTTTTCACTTGGTTGATTTCAGCCCTGAGTTTGATTATTTCCTGCCATCTACTCCTTTTGGTGTATTTTCTTCTTTCTGTTCTAGAGCTTTCAGATGAGCTCTTAATCTGTTAGTGTATAATATCTCCATTTTCTTTATGGGGGCATTCAGGGCTATACATCTTTCTCTTAGCAATGCTTTCATTGTGGCCTATAAGTTTGGATAGGTTGTGCATTCATTTTCATTGATTTTTAAAAAGTATTTAATTTTTCTTTTTTTTTAAATGGGCTTTTTTTCTTTCTTTTGTTGTAATTTTATTTTTCTTGGGTATTTTATGTATTTATTTCCCCCTTCTACCATTCTTCCTCCCCCTCGTTCTATGAGGATGCTCCCAGTTCCACCCACCCACTCCCACCTCAATGCCCTAGCATTTCCCTACATCAGGTCCTGCATCCACAGGACCATGGGCTTTTACTCCTATTAATGCCGGACAATGCCATCCTCTGCTACATATACTGCTGGAGCCATGGGTCCCTCCATGTGTACTCATTGGTTGGTAGTTTAGTCCTGGGAGCTCTAGGGGGGGTTGGTTGATATTGTTGTTCTTCCTATGGGGTGGCAAACTCCTTCAGCTCCTTCAGTATTTTCTCTAACTCCTCCATTGTGGTCCTCTTGTTCAGTCCAATGGTTAGCTACAAGCATCCTCTTCTGTATCAGTAGGGCTCTGGCACAGCTTCTCAGGAGATACCCATATCAGGCTCCTGTCAGCAAGCACTTCTTGGCATCAGCAATAGTGACTGGATTTGGTGGCTGCATATGGGATGGATCCTCAGGTAGAGCAGTCTCTGGATAACCTTTTCTTTAGTCCCTGACCCACTCTTAGTCCCTGTAGTTCCTCCCTTGCGTATTTTGTTTTCCCTTCTAAGAAGGAATGAACCATCCATAATTTTGGTTTTCCTTTTTCTTGAGCATCACATGATCCGTGAATTTTTTCTTAGGTATTTCAAACTTTGGAGCTAATATCCACTTATCAGTGAGTGCATACCATGTTTGTGACTGGGTTATATCACACAGGATGATATTTTCTAGTTCCATCCATTTGCCTGTGCATTTCATGAAGTAATTGTTTTAATAGCTGAGTAATACTCCATTATATAGATGTACCACATTTTCTGTATCAATCCCTCTGTTAAGGGACATCTGGGTTCTTTCCAGCTTCCTGCTATTTTAAACAAGGCTTCTATGAACATAGTGGAGCACGTGTCCTTGTTATATGCTGGAGCATCTTTTGGGTGTATGCCCAGGAGTGGTATAGCTGGGTCCTCAGGTAGTACTATGTCCAATTTTCTGAGGAACTGCCACACCAATTTCCAGAGTGGCTGTACCAGCTTGCAATCCCTCCAACAATAAAGGAGTGTTCCTATTTCTCCACATCCTTGCCAGCATCGACTCTCACCTGAGTTTTTGATCTTAGCCATTCTGACTGGGGTGAGGTGAAATATCAGGGTTGTTTTGATTGCATTTCTCTGTTGACTACGGATGTTGTACATTTCTTCATGTGCTTCTCAGCAATTCGGTATTCCTCAGTTAAGAAGTCTTTGTTCAGCTCTGTACCCCATTTTTAATAGGGTCATTTGATTCTCCAGAGTCTAAATGCTTGAGTTCTTTGTATATAACTGATATTAGCTCTCTATCGGATGTAGAATTGGTAAAGATTGTTTTCCAAATCTGTTGGTTGCTGTTTTATCCTAATGACAGTGTCCTTTGCTTACAGAAGCTTTGCAATTTTATGAAGTCCCATTTGTCAATTATTGATCTTAGAGCATAAGCCATATGTGTTCTGTTCAGGAAAATTTCCCCTATGCCCATGTGTTTGAGGCTCTTGCCCACTTTCTCTTCTATAAGTATGTGGTTCAAGATGCGCTTGGACTTGAGCTTTGTACAAGGTGATAAGAATGGATCAAATTACATTTTTCTACAGGCTTAACTCCAGTTGAACCAGCACCATTTGTAGAAAATGCTCTTTTTTTCCACCGTATGGTTTTAGCTCCTTTGTCAAAGTTCAAGTGACCATAGGTGTGTGGGTTAATTTCTGGGTCTTCAATTTTATTCCATTGATCTCCCTGCCTATCTTAGTACCAATATCATACAGTTTTTATCACTATTGCTTTGTAATACAGCTGGAAGTTAAAGATGGTGATTCCCCCAGAAGTTCTTTTATTGTTGAGTTTACTTTTCACTATCCTGGTTTTTTTGTAATTCCAAATTAATTTGCAAATTGCTCTTTCTAACTCTATGAAGAATTGAGTTGAAATTTTGATGTTCATGTATGGACCTTGAATTTCTGATCTTTCCAAGACTTATCATGAAGGGGCGTAGAATCTTGTCAAATGCTTTCTCAGCATCTAATAAGATGATCATGTGGTAATTTTCCTTGAGTTTGTTTATATAGTGTATTACATTGATAGATTTCTGTTCATTGAATGATCCTTGGATACTTGGGATAAAGTCTACTTGACCATGGTGAATAATCGTTTTGATGTGTTCCTGGATTTGGTTTGCAAGAATTTTATGGAGTATTTTTGCATTGTATTCATTAGGGAAATTGGATTGAAGTTCTCTTTCTTTGTGGGGTCTTTGCATGGTTTAGGAATAAGCATAATAGTGACTTCAAAGAATGAATCGGGTAGTTTCCTTCTGTTTGATTTTGTGGAATAGTTTGAAGAGTATTGGTATCATATCTTCTTTGAAGGTCTGATAGAATTGTGCACTAAATCCATCTGGTCCTGGGCTTCTTTTGGTTGGGGGACTTTTAATGACTGCTTTTATTTCTTTAGGGGTTATGGGATGGTTTAGATGGTTTATCTGATCCTGATTTAACTTTGATACCTGGTATCTGTCTATAAAATTGACCATTTCATAGAGACTTTTTAATTTTGTTGAGTATAGACTTTTGTAGTAGGATCTGATTACTGTTTGAATTTTCTGAGTTTGTATTGTTATGTATTACTTTTCATTTCTGATTTTCTTAATTTAGATACTGTCTCCATGTTCTTTGGTTACTTTGGCTAAGGGTTTATATATTTTGTTGATTTTTTTATAGAACCAGTTCCTGGTTTTGTTGATGCTTTGTTTAGTTCTTTTTGTTTCTACTTGGTTGATTTCAGCCCTGAGTTTGATTATTTCCTGCCATATACTCCTCTAGGGTGTATTAGCTTCTTTCTGTTATAAAGCTTTTGGCGTGCTATTACCTGTTAATATATGCTTTCTCCAATTTCTCTAGGAAGGCACTCAGAGCAATGAGTTTTCCTCTTAGCACTGATTTCATTGTATCCCAAAAATTTGGATATGTTGTGCCTTTATTTTCATTAGATTCTAAAACAATCTTTAATTTTTTCTTTGTTTCTTCCTCTACCAAGTTGTCTTTGAGTAGAACATTATTCAGTTTGTGGGCTTTCTTTTGTTTTTGTTGTTATTGATGAGCAGCCTTAGTTCATGTTGATCTGATAGGATGCATGGGATTTTTCAGTCTTCTTGTATCTATTGAGACCTGTTCTGTGACCGATTGATTATATGGTCAATTTTGGAGAAGGTAGCATTAGGTGCTGAGAAGAAGTTATTTTCTTTTGTTTTAGGATGAAATGTTCTAGAGATATGTGTTAAATCCATTTGCTTCATAACTTTTATTAGTTTCACTGTGTTTCTGTTTAGTTTCTACTTTCATGGCCTGTCCATTGTTACAAATGGTGTGTTGAAGCCTCCTACTCTTATTGCGTGTGGTGCAGTGTATGCTTTGAACTTTAGTAAACTTTCACTTATGAATATGGTTGCCCTTGCATTTGGACCATAGATGTTCAGAATTGAGAGTTCATTTTGGTAGATTTTTACTTTGATAAGTATGAAATGTCCTTCGTTATCTTTATGAGAACTTGCTGAAGGTCGACTTTATTTGTTATAAGAATGGCTTCCACACCTTGTTTCTTGGGACCATTTGCTTAGACTTACATATATTTTATATATATAAAATCAGGGAGTGAGGACTTTAGTTTTCTCCAAGGTAGTTGAGGAAGGGAAAAGAGTGTGACTCAAACACGTTCTCATCAGGCTTGTCTGGGCTCAGGCTTTGGATAGCAAAAGGAAACAAAATGAAAACTTAATTATTTAACTTGTGTATCTGGTGACCATGTTCCATCTCTTGGTATTTGAGCTATGATTATTCCACTAGTGTAGAAAAGAGAACCTCTAACCCATGGGTTCTTTCCTCCTACTTTGCCCCCCAGGGTCTCACTTGTAGTGCTCCTGTTGACAGCATCCTGGGATTTATCTTAGAATCCCTATTGGGAACAGAAATGAGCCTTTCAGTCCTCTCCTGGAAAAGCTAAGAGATGAGGCAGGGTCATAAAACCTCAGCTGCTGGTCCCACTGGGAAGAAGTGAAAATGTCTGTGCTTGTATTTGTTAAGTAGGATTTTATAGACACAATCTTCTGGAGCCAGGGTTCCTTGGTCTTTGCAAAGGACTTGAGAGACTCAGTCCCTCAAACTTTATAGCACCTTAGAATTTTTCTAGAGACTGGGCTGTCTATCATCCTGTCCCTCTCAACTCTGTTCCTTTAGGGGAATTGATGTTTAGGCTTCTTCTTTTAAGACCAAGAAGCAGCCGCTCTGTGAGACATTCCCTGGATTTACAAATGGTAAGATGGTCATTGGTGTTTGGCTTGTGGGTGGGGTTCAGACATAGATGGACGGTAGCTGAGAAGAAGTCAAGCCTTCTGTCCTTTTGTCCTGTGTGCATACAACTAAATTCCCAGTCATCTTCCCTCATGGCCTGCTCTTTTTTCTTCTCGTTCTCACCTTGCTTCCTTCTTTCTCTTTTTTCCCTTTATTAAACTTAATAAATATTTACAGAGAGTTTGTTTCAAATCATGTTAATAAAGAATGTGGAGGCCTGAGCCCAAGATCTCAAGACAAGCAGAAAGCCCTATGCATGAGAGAGCAGTGATGGTCAGTGTCTCTGATGGCGTCTTCCCACTCCACAGAGACACAGCTTGATGCTCTTTGTGGGCATGAGCATCATGGTTTTCTTTTTGGGGGACGAGGTCTAATATAGCCCAGCCTGGCCTCAAACTCATAAAACAGTACTGAATTTCTTTAGACTACTGATCATAAGCTTTTCAGATGCTGGATTTGTAGGTTGGGGCTACTATGTGTAGAATCATCTGGCCTGGAACTCAATCCTGATGTCTTCATTTTTGAAATTGAGCTTATGGATTTGGGCCAGAAGACTTGCTGGACTACTGTAATCTAAACCCGAGGCCCCGGGCCTGGGAAAACATAATAGATTGTTGAAGTTGGGCAATTGACCTAAGGGGGGAAAGAGGTGAGTTATACAGGACACAGGGAGTGATTGCATGGAGATCTGTGTCTGGAGAGAGGGGAAATAGGGGAGACAGCTGCATTAATATGGCTTAGTCTTCACAGCGTATGAAGGATAGGAGTGAACATTGGGTCTGCTTCAAATGATGGGGCTTCAGAGCTGTTAAAAAGGCTTTCAGTTCGGGCCAGATAGGCCCAACTTGAAAATTCATGGATAATCTCTGCTGGCACTCTTATGAAGAATGTGTTGAAACAGATGAATGCCTTGCCCTGAGAATGAAAAGTGGATACAAAATCCTGCTCCTAAACAGGAATTCATTTGTAACTGATTTTCACTAAAAATGGAGAACTCAGTTTTCTCCAATAAAGTCTCACTGTATATAACAGTCACACCAGAAGGTAAGCCACATACTCAGGAGGAATTGGCAAACAGGAGAGCAACCCATGATTTTTTGTTCATTCATTCATTTGATTGTTTGTTTGCTTGTTTTTTCTTCTACATGTTTTATTTTGTAGTTATTCTTATTTTTGTTTTTAATGTTTTGTTATTTCTTTTTTCTTTTCTATCCTTTGACCTGAAATAGGGTTTGCGAGGAGAAAGAACATGCAGTTGAGTGGGCAGGATCCGGGAAAGCTGGGGGAGGGGAAGATATATTCAAAGTGCATTGTAAAACAAAGTTTTAATATATTTTTCAGACTTATTTATTTAATATGAATACACTGTCATTGTCTTCAGACACACCAGAAGAGGGCATCAGATCCCATTATAGGTGGTTGTAAGCCACACTGTGGTTGCTAGGAATTGAATTCAGGCCTCTGGAAGAGAAGTCAGTGCCTAACTCCTGAGTCATCTCTACAACCCCTGAAACATTATTTTAATTAAAAAAGACTACATTGAAGGAAAAATATTAGAGGCAAGGATTACATGGAGACAGATACAGAAATGCTGGAGGAGATGATTGCCCCCAACCCCTGACCTGAGTGAAAGAGAGGATGGCTGTGAGGGGGATGAGCAGTGACTGTCAGGAGGGAGGATGTGGACAGGGAAAGTGAAGACAAGGGATGCTTTCAAGTCTCCTTCATGGTTCCTATGAAAAGCAACTCCTGCCTCAACCTTGCTCATTAACATATGAGTGGAACCTTACTTCAGACAACTCAGAGTAGCTTTTGGAAATTTCCTTTACATGTCTTTTCTTCAGCGTATGTTTGAATGTATCTATGTGTGTACATCTTGTTCCAGAATTATGCTCAATATTTGTTTTGCTGAACAATGCATCGAACATGTTCAACCGTAGGGAGCACAGCCAAGCACACAATGAAGGGGTCATTTTAATGTTCTCCCCCTTTGGACCTAGTCACACTTGTGAATACTAGACCCATGTTCCTGCAACCGTGCTAGTAGGTGTGAGAAGCAGAGGCAGGTGTGGCTCTGTGGTTTTCTTCTGCAATGTGTACATGTGTGATGGTGTGTGAACCACTTAACCTCATGAGTGCCTAAGGGGCAGGTGCCTCCAAGAAATGCCTTCATTAGTGTTCTATGTTTTCCTGGAGCATCTCATGTTTTGTTTGTGCCTTTCTGAGTATGTGTACAAGTACTTTGCATACTTCTTTTTTGGTTTTCTGGCTTACCATGATTTTTTGCTCCATGGAAAATACTTTTTGTGCTCCTTTAAGAAAATCCTTGCTTACCTAAAAAAGATATTTACCATGTTTAAAAATTTTGGTTGCTTTAGATTTATCCCTTAAATCCACAGTGTACCTGCAGTGGATGTTTGTGTGCAGAGGGATGTGGGGGTTTTCCTAACAGAGACAAAGTGTCTCCAGTGCAGTGCATACATGCACTTCACAGTGTCCCTGATGCACATGTGAGCTTCTATTCTTGTTCATGTGACCTGGTGTGCATGCGCCTGGGTTTCATTTGCTCCGCCCTTTCCATCTATTCTTTACTAGTTTTTTTTCTCATGTCAGTGGTGTCCATACATCTGTCTATTTGTCTGTGTGTCTGTCTGCCTTTCTTTCTCTTAGTGGTGTGTGTGTGTGTGTGTGTGTGTGTGTGTGTGTGTGTGTCCAGAGACTGATATGCAAACCTTCCTCAGTTGTTCTCCATCTTATTCATAGAGGCAGGGTCTTTCAGTTGACTCGAGTGTTATAATTTCAGTGAGTGGAGCTTATCCCTCTTGCTGTGGGGACTTCCTGTCTCTGCCTTCCCAGAGATGCATTGAGAGTTTGTGAGAGCATGTGACCTGTCCTGTGTTATGTGTGTTTCCCGGAGTTATGCGAGATGCTTTAGATATTCTTCATAATCCAGGGACATGACGTCATCAGCCTCATTAGATAGTTGAAGATAATGGGGCATTGGGAGGTTCAGTAACTTGAGAAGAGTGCACAGGATCTGACCACTGAGCTCAGAATCACATTCTAGCCTTTCTTCTTTTTTTTTTTAAAATCAAAACTATTATTTTTTATTTTATGTGTATGGGTTTTAACCACATGCACGTTTGTGCACTTGTGTGTATGTCTGGTCTCTGCAGGAGAGAGCAGATCTCTTGGAACTGGAGTTGGACACAGCATTGATCTGTTTGGTCCACTGGGAGAGCATCAGTGCTTCACGTCTGAACCATCTCCTCAACCATTATCTTTGTTTCCTGCCTGTCCTATTGGCACATGTCAGGTGACAAATAGAATAATGGATTCTCTTACAGCTTCAACCATGTGGGTGATTTCAGGGCAGAACCAAAGTTGGGTTTCTGAATTTATTCTATTTGGCTTCTCCAGAGACCCTGTGACCAACAACATCCTCTTTTTGTCTTCCCTTCTCATCTACCTGGAGGCTCAGTCCTGGAACCATGGGGCTCATCATCATGCTGGTCTGCCTGGACACACAGCTGCACACGCCTGTGCTTCTTCCTCTAACACCCTCTCCCTGTTGGATATGGCTATACCACCACGTGCCCCAGATGTTGGTGCATCTTCTTGCTCACTCTCAGACCATCTCCTTTGCTGGCTACCGGTCTGCAGATGTATGTGTTTGCGGCCCTGGGTATCACTGAATGTACCTTCTTTGTTGCTTGATGGCTTATGACGGTATGTGTGTTGCTATCCACTACGCTATATACCTGTCATCCTCAGCTGGGGCCTGTGCATACGGTTGGCAGCAGGGTCATGGATCTGTGGTTTCTTTTCCTCTTTGCTGCATACTTTCTTCACCATGAGTCTGCCCTATTGTGGGCCCAACAGGGTCAACCACTACTTCTGTGAAGGTCCTTCAGTGCGGAGCCTGGCTTGCATGGATACCCACCTCATTGATATGGTGGACTTTGTATTGAGTGTCTTTGTGGTTGTTATTCCAATCTCCCTCATTGTGGCCTCCTACATTCGTATTGCTAAGGCAATTCTGAAGATCAAGTCCACCCAGGGCCGCTGCAAGGCTTTCTCTACCTGTGCCTCCCACCTGACTGTGGTCACATTCTTCTATGGTCCAGCCATTTACATCTACATGAGGCCCAACTCGAGCCTCTCTCCTGAGCGAGACAAGCAGATCTCACTCTTTTACAATGTCTTCACAGCCTTGCTCAACCCTGTGGTCTACAGTCTGAGAAACAAAGATATTAAGAGAGCATTTCTCAAGGTGATGGGACATGTTAGGGTGGACTGGTGAGCCAGCATGCTGAGGAGCTAGACTTAAGAGTATTCACTCTTTAAGCAAAGTACAGTGTCTCTTTCTTGTGAAATTAATCTGTGCCTTTGAATTAATTTAGTACTTAGTAATTTGGCCAAAACATAATGAAACCAAAGTAACTGATTTAATTGACTGGTGACACTAAGTTATAATTCCAAATACCTCAGTAATGTTACTGCATCGTAATGGCAATTGTTCATTTGTTGTTCATGTTTGTAGCTCCTTTGTGTGACCGTCTCTATAAATACATTTATTCTGAATGAGAAACCTTATATCCAACCTTCTTTTTTTTTATCTTTATTAACTTGAGTATTTCTTATTTACATTTCTTTTTTTTCTTCCTGAAAATCTTTAATTTATTGGTTTATGTATAATTGTGTTGTTAGGCATATTTACTTTTCACATTTTTACATCTTTTTTTATCTTTATTTACTTGAGTATTTCTTATTTACATTTCGATTATTATTCCCCTTCCCGGTTTCTGGTCCAACATCCCCTAACCCCTCCTCCTTCCCTTGGGTGCAGAGAACTGTTGACTGGTTCCCTTCAGGTGCGGGCGGTGTCTGGACTGCGTTTACCTATTTATTTACTTTGTGAGAAATCTCACATATCCCAAGCTAGTCTGGAACTTCCTACATTCCTAAAAATGTCCTTCAATTTTTTTATCTTTCTGCCTCCATTTCCCTAGTGTTGGGATTATGAGATGGGGTACCATACGTTGGGAAATTTTTGATTCTTTGATGATATCCTTTGATTATAAAAGTTTTCAAATTGATAAAATCCAATTCATGTACTTTTTTTTTCTTTGAGACAGATTCCCTCTATGTAACCCTGACTTGCCTGGAAATCCTTTTGTAGACCCAACTAGACTCCAACTCCCAGATATCCTTCAGCTTCCTACATACTTAGTGAGATTCAAGGTATACTCCCTTTCTCCTAGCCAAACTCTTGAATCTATTGTTATTTTTTCATTAGATCTATGAGTTGTTTTTTGATCACATTTTGTGAGTTTTACCTCCTAGGTTTGTTTTGAAAGTTTTTTTAGGGTTTTATTTTACTTTTTTTCTAACTTATAACTTTTATTAATTTTTTAGTTTGAAAATTTATATCAATGCTTCTTCTTAATCACACTCACTTCCATACCTCCCAGATGTGTACTCCCCATTATTTTGTACCCTCCTCTACCTTTTTAGAAAAAAAAATGAAAGGAAAAAATTCCACAATCTAATTAGTGTTGTCCATGTATTATTTGAGCACTGTTAAACTTTCAGTGTCCAGTCCCTAAATGATAACTGGGTCCTTCCTCAGCCCCACCCCATGCCAGAAACTATCAACTGTGAAGACCTACATGTCAACCAGCACCCCACCACTCCTCTTTTGAGCTCTCTTCAATGGATTCCTGTTCACAGTATATTTTTTCCTGGTGTGTGTGGGGAGGCTGTCAGGGAAGGCTTCAGTGTCTCTCATACTCACCTGTGAATCTGCAGTCTTCACTGATACCATTTCAGAGGAAGCTTCCTTACCCATCACAGCCTACAGCAGCCTGGATCATTGACTTCCATATGCTTATGATGACAGCATGGACAAGGGACATCTACATAAATTCTGGATGTCTGGATTGCCTTCAAGACCTCAGACGTTGGAGATGCCAGAGTCATGGGATACCTGTCAAGGAAAGCTCCTAACTGGGCTTTGAACCAGTCCAAGGGAGAGAAGTGTGTTGCAGTCAACCAAGCTGAAAGGCATTGGAGATCTTAGGAGCCCTTTGACATGTAGACATGGAGGATGCAAAGCGCTAGAGTTTTTCCTAGATGGTTTGGTCTTGTTTTGTTCCATTCCTCACTGTCCTGGCTCCCTCCTCCATTTAGAACTATAATGTGTTATCCTGTGCCACTGTTATGTTGGGAGTATGTGATCTCTTTTTTTTTTTATTTTTATTTTATAGGGGATTGCAGTTAAGTGATTGCATGAATCTCAGAAGAGACTTTGAACTTTGGACATTTAAATAACCTGAGACTGTTAGGTAGACCATGAGGACTTTTGAAGTTGACTGAAGGCATCTAGATTTGATATACTGCAAGCCTTGGGGACTGGGCAATGGGATGTGTGATTGTAGATATTGTTCTTAATGTAGTCATGGTTTGAAGGTTGGCTACAGGATGAACACTATTGGGAAGGCATGAGCTTATTTTAAGGAGTATGGCCTTGTTAGAGGAAGAATGTCACTGTGGAGACATGGCTTTGAGGTCATGTATACTCAAGTCCACCAGTGTAGCATACAGTTTCTTTCTGCTGCCTGTTGATCAAGATGTAGAACTGTTTTCTCCTTCAGCACCATGTCTTCCTTCAGGCTGCCAGGCCTCCTTCCATGATGACAACACACTAAAACTCTGAAGCTCTAAGCTAGCCCCATTAAATGTTTTCCCTCATAAGAGTGGCCATACTTATGTTTTCTTTTCTCAACAACAACATACTAAGACTGTACCCATACATGTGTATACATACAAGTAAATGCACATGCACACACATGAAACTTTAATTATTTCAACCTCTACTTTTCATTTTGCTTCTTAAATGCTTTCACCTCTGGTGCAGCTCACCTCCCACTAGAGCTAGTGAAAAAACAAAATACTGTGGGTGTGTGTGTGTCCGTGGATGTGTAACTGTTGAAATTGGATCTTTGTTGCTCTCCCTGTCTGTGCTGTCTGGAAATCGACACTTTACTTCACAGATTCTCAGCGGCAGCTTGATCCCCTCACAAACACTTCATAGATACAGCAGTAGTCCAGTTAATTCGAGTCAGTTTAGCAAACACGCATCAGCAGTGGTGCCACTACCTAGTAGAAACAGCCAGGCCTGAGCCTCAGCACAAGACAGCAGGAAGGACCCGGATGTAAGCCAGGAGTTCTTGGCTCTGCCTCTCAAGCCTAGCTCAGGCTGCATCACTCCATCAAGCTCTATTTATACTCCCTCCCAACATCATGTGTCCTCCACAGGTCTTGCCTCACCAAGTGTCTTGCTTAGCACACATGTCTGTCTCAGCTGACATCACTCTGCCAATCAGCCTCAGTCCGCAGAAGTGGTGGCAAGAAACTGCAGCATACCAACAGAAGTTTTTTGATGTGTTTCTCGCTACGGAATCTTGACAAATGCAGCTGAACTATGCAATGTAAGGCTGACCAATACATGTATGTCATTAGCAAAGCATCCTTCATCACCTGTCCTTTCTTGTGCTTGCTTTAGTAGAACAACCTTTCTCATATGTTAGCTCCAGTAAAATATTTCTTCATGAATCTGTCTTCGTCTTTCATCTGTGTCCACATCAGGAAAACACTCCTTCATTTGTTTGCCCCAGCAAAACACCATCTAACTGACTTTCCAAAGAACCTTTAAGTTTCTACTTCATATCCCTTAAAGGTTCTGTTTAAGATTTTTTCTTTCCTCTAACATTAACTAGCTATACACAATAGGAATAAGTGTAAGAACTATCCCATTTTCTATAAGAGGTTTATGTACAATATAGTCAAAAATAGACTAACAAAACAACCTTAAATTTGTATCAGTATACAATGAACAAATCCCCTAAATATCTGTCAGTATACAATAATTCAAAGAGAACAAGTTAAACTTGACCATTAATTTTCCATTTTATATTCTTGTATACAGATAAGCATGTGGGTGTGCTTTTGTGGGTGTGCTTTTCTTTCCTTTTATTATTTTTTTATTATTGCCCACAATTAATTAGGCACCCATGTGTTGTGCCACAAAATTGTCATCACCAAATGTCAGTGTGCACCCATAAATATCTCTAGCAGACCATGTAGGCATAAGAAAGTGACCCAAGTGGTTTATTCCTGACACATCCTTATCACCTGTGGTCCCCATGTGCCATTCTCTATGGTTGAACGGGGAGGAGGACCAAAATCATGCTGGTTACACATGGTTTTGAATGGCATATCTGCCCCAATTGAAAATGGACAGAAGAGCACTGTGTACTGCTTCTGGGATGTGCCTGAAGACAGTTTGTTCCAGGGAACAAAAATACTGTGCAGGACATTTGGTTGTTTCCTTGGTTTAGAAGGAGAATTTTGGCTTCCTGTCCCGCCGCCATCAGAAAGCTGCAGCCGTGGCCCTGCGCTACCCCATGGCCGTGGGCCTCAACAAAGGCCACAAAGTGACGAAAAACATCAGCAAGCCGAGACACAGCGGCCACCGCGGGCGCCTCACTAAGCACGCCAAGTTCGTGAGAGATATGATCCGGGAGATGTGCGGCTTCGCGCCCTACGAGCGGCGCGCCAGGGAGCTGCTCAAGGTGTCCAAGAACAAGCAAGCACTCAAGTTTATCAAGAAGAGGGTGGGCACGCACATCCGCGCCAAGAGAAAGAGGGAGGAGCTGAGCAACGTGCTGGCAGCCATGTGGAAGGCGGCGGCCAAGAAGGATTGATGACCCCTCCCCCAATAAAAGATGGTTCTAAAAAAAAGAAGGAGAATTTTGTTCCAGTTAAGAGCCTATATTGATGAGGTCATTGTGGCCCATGATTGGTTACATAGTCAATTAACATCCATGGACTATAATTGTAAGGTTGGGGAGAATGAGTGTTGAGAGATTCATGGGTAGCCTTCATAGAAGTGAGAAAGCATGTTATGATGTCTCTGTCTTATGTGTATTTAACTACATCAAAGGTGTCCTGAACAGGAAAAAATGTGCAGAACTAAGTAGATGGGATAGCATGTCCTGCAGACTCCTGTCAGCCTGGCCCTCACTGCCTGTCATGGTTTTGGTCACTTCCTCCTCCAGTAAAACGAATCATTTTAATATAAGTGTAAAGAATTAAATTAGTCCAGCAGCTGTATATCTTTGTCTTTGCTAGTTCCCTATAACACACAGAGATCACAAAGTTTATTTCAAGCTGCACCTCAATAGCTGAGAAGTTAAAGAATTTGTCTTAAACATTAAGCCTCCCACTCACAATTTAGTGATACCTGAATCAACATTATTATTGATCTGGCTCTGTGGCTTCAGAAGTTTATTTTCATGGTGTCTTCTCAGACCCTCTCCTTTCATCTTGACCTGAAATTCCTTTTTGTCTCTCTCCTCCCCATGGCTGATGTAACCTTCCTCCCTAATCTGTCTTCTGCTCAGCCATTGTGTGATCAGTATTCATTGACAAGACAGAGAGTAAGTGGTAAGAATGCTTACACAAACTTGAGACAGGAGATTCATTGGACATACACAATATATGAGGGCACAGAAATCACCATTTGAATAATACAACTGTAGACTTCACACAATGTAGAAAAGCATTATGCATACGAAACACAAATCAAGGAAACCTTTGAAGTACTCAATTTCTGAAATGAGCCAATTCTCACATGGTCCATTAATGAGGCGTTGTCAGCTGGGGGCTAATTAGGGAGTCCCTGGTTATTAGAGTTGTGGATCTGCTGGCTTCTCCTTTCTCAAAGCTCACCAATTTTCCTTCAAACCTATGGGTTCCCCTGCTGTAGAGTGGAATCTCTAGAGTTGGACTTTCCCTTCATGCTGACCTCAGACCTCAGTGTAACTTCATGACCACTGTGGCTTATGCCCAGCTCTGAGAGGCAGGAGTAAGTTTTTGGTTAGAGTCCAGGTTCAACCAGTAGATTGACCTCACACACAATCATGCATATGATGGACAAAGCAGAGTCTCTCTCACCAAGAGGCAAGTGGCCAGGTCCTGTAATTGGTTCTACCATTCAATAACTGGGTGGCCTTTGCCAAATAGCTCAAGTCTTCTGGGTCATTGTTCATTATCTGGGCAATGGGCCATGCTTGACACTCTCTTGTTGGTGATGTCATTAAAAAATCCAGGGTGTACAGTCCCTGAGAGCAGCCATGAGGCTGTGCCAAATCTGCCCACCTTTTAGTCCTCATTCTGTAGCAGAATGTTTATTTTAACATGCAAGTATGTTCAAGTCTGTGAAATCCTGGTGGAATGACACATTTAACCCCTATGACTGGAACACAGACAAGACCTTAGCGCACACCTGTAACCCCAAACATTGAAGGTAATTTTACTTTGTAGAAGGACGTAGTCATGTTTAGAGAAGGAGTTGGATTCTCTTCAGAACTTCCCAATGTCTGCTCTAAGTCTCATGCAGCATCCATGGGTGCATCTCACTTTTGGCTGTTCACTGCTGATTCCCTTTCAACCCAATGATGGTATTAGTTATGGCCTGTCTATCATCTTCAGAGTTGCTCTTCCCTCACTATTCAGCAAATTCCTCTGTGGTTCAGTGCGTTAACCATTCTTTACCTTATTTGGTTTCAACCCTCCAATATTATTCTGTGGTCATATATTTTGGAGACCGGGTACCGTTCATTCATAGTTAATGCTCAGTACTATTGTTTGCTTATATATTTATCCTGTGAGAAGTCTCACATAGCCCAGGCTAGCCTGCAACTTCCCACATTCCTAAGGATACCCTGAAAATTTTGTTAAAAAAAATACATCTTTATTTACCCTTCAAAGTTTTTCAAATTAACCCTTTGATATTAATATTTTATGAATATTCTATGTATTTACATTTCTTTTTTTAATTGGATATTTTCTATACTTACATTTCAAATGTTATCCCCTTTCCTTATTTCCACTCTGTAGTCCTCCTATCCCTTCCTCTCTCCCCTGACTCTATGAGAGGGTTCACACACCCACATATCCATCCCCTCCCACCTCCCCACCCTGGCTTTCCCCTACACAGGGTCATTGAGCCTTCACAGGGCTAAAGGCCTCTCCTCTCATTGATGCCCAATAAGGCTGTCCTTCACATATGTGACTGGAGCCATAGTCCCTCCACGTGTACTCTTTTT